>NW_020620936.1:937843-1023542 GCF_003573695.1 Papaver somniferum | reverse complement strand
AAAAAAAAAAAAAAAAAAATTGAGACCAGACCATTTGACCAAAAGGAATAAATTCAATAAAGTCGACCACTGGTACCCTTGTATATGCCAGTTGTGTTGACCTAGAGTTAGGTTATCGACCACTGGTACCCTTTTATATGCCAGTGTGTTGATATTAGTCAGACTAGTATCTCAATCCATTAGGATAGGTTCATTTTGGCGGAGGCCTTCAGACATATATGGGAAACGCCGTTCACTTAGTAAACATCAAAACCATACATGTTTTTCTATATCCATCTTCTTGATCTATCCATGTGATTAGTTTTGACTCCGAATATGATGTCCATAGTGCAACTATCTGAGTAGAGCTCTGTCACTTTATATGAATTTTAGTATGCTTGAGTGCAAACTCGTGTACAGCAATTGGAATTTCGCATCAGGGTACTTCTTCCTGTAGTCAATAAGTATGCCAACCAATGAGATTCTTTAGTGCCTTCCAAGGTTCTGCGCAGATAGCTAAGGTCTGGAGTGCAGGTTTTGTGGGTATATCTCTGGTAAGCCCTCCCGAGACTATAACTCGGCCACTAGAGCCACCTAGGGGTTTAAAGGCTTATTGCATACGCTAAATGCAATCGACGATGCCTGCGACAGTGAGTTAGGATTTTATTTTGTAGTTTTTTTTTTATTTGCTCGGGACTAGCAAATAATAAGTTCGGGGGTAATTGATAGACGCATTTATGTGTATAATATAGCTCATTTGTATATATTGTTAGTACTCGATATTGTACTTATTTGGTTATTTTATGTATTTGTAGGTGTTTTTGGAAAATAATCTCTTGCGGTGAATTTGGCTAAAAATGTGGCATTTGGACCTCCGTTGATAACGTACCGGAAGCGCCTCAGAAGTGTACCGGAAGTATCCCAGAAATATCCCGGAGGAACCCCGAAAAAAGTGCGGAAAATTCCCCAGAGGACACTTGCTATACGGACCCTTGATTTTGGATAAGGGGTAACCTAATTACTAAGGGGTGACCCATTTCCAGGCAGCTGCTAAAGGGACACCAGAACTGGATAGGGGGAGATCACATTTCTTCACGTTTTCAAATTAATGTTTTGGCGGGAAACTTCATGCATGTTTACTGGCAGAGTTGGATTCGATTAATGGACGGTTTCTAAAGAGATTCAACCCCCAAAATCAGTTGGGCTGGATGTGAATGGACTAAACAGAGCTGGTACATGTGTTTTGATCGATCACATTGGGCTGGAATAGCCGGGAGAAGAAATCAGAGTCCAAATAGGACACGTATGGTTCTGTTTACGTTTCAAAGATTTTTTTTGAGGAGATTTTGGGAGAGTTTTACGCTAAAGAAAACTCTACTTGGTCCTGTTCAAGTCTTGGGAGAGTTTTGGGGCAATAGAATAGCTCATAAACGCGTTCAGGGAGATCAGAGAGAGATATTCTCTCAACAGCGCAGAGAAGAAAAAGAAAAGAAAAAGTCGGATTCAGTAGAGATTTTTGGGGATTAAAAGACTATATAAGAGTTGGTTCAAGTCATAGAAGGGTAGGAAAGTTTTAGAAAAGTTTTGGAGAGAGTTTAGAGGTCAGGAGAGACGAGAGAATCGAGTTACAGAGAGATTTTGTTGCTGCTGCTGCCAGCCATTGAAGACCTTCAAGAACACGAAGAACAGACTCTCAGAGTCAGTCGTTCTTTAACAGTCTTAAACAGCAGTATCCCGTGTTCTTCATTACAGCAGTACCGAAGTGTCGTTCTTCAACAGTGCAAACAGCGAAATCTCTGTGTCGTTGTTATACAGCACTTGTGTTGTATCGATTATTTTCAGCACTACCCCTTTGTAACAGTGACGCTACAACAGTATAACAGCGTTACAAACTTCAATTATCAATTATTTTCATCAATAAAAACACTTATTTAGCCATGAATACATCTTGTGAGTGTGTTTTTGAGATGAGGAGCTAAACCCAATCCCAGGGGTGACAGAGGAAGCCATTCTCACAATAATTATGTGGTAATCTCTATTTTAATTTATGCAATATTTTTATATGATTAATTGCATTGATAAAAATGGTTTAAATGGTTTTTATTAATCAAGTGTGTTTTCCCTTGATAATGCATGCTTAGTTTTAGACTTTTGATGCATTATACTTGTGATTAACATTTGATATTTTGGAAAATCTGCTCTTGGAAATATTTAGAATCAATCCAATTATTTAAATTGCATAGTAAAAAAATATTAGATCACATAAGTATTGTTGATTGGTGGAATCTTAACCCCTATTTCTCCATAAAATTTTACTTCAGTTTGCTATTTTTCCTAAATTTTATTTAAATCTAGAAATTTTGTTACCTTCACAAGTCTGAAAAGAATCTGTTTACCACTACAACTACAAACATCATTTGAAAATACATCAGTAGCTTCCCAGCTATCTTTTTGTCTCCCCTATGTCCATGGGTAAGTGCCTTTTATGCTATAGTATGCTATTGCAATTGCTCTCTTACATAAGAAATCCATGTAAATCTTTTTAAAAAGATTGGTGCAGATATGACAGAAATTTTTATGTAAATCCCATGTTTTCCTCACTAGAATTGAACAATATAATCAATCTCAGTGATATTTATAGGCAATGTATGATGGTAACTGGAGTGGATAGAGAAGGGCACAACTATTTGTGGATGAACTTCTGCCTCAAAGACTTACTGAGCTAGCATTGATATTTGCATCCTCCATGTTACTCCGTACCCATTCTTTTTCCTCCATATGATTTATGATGTTTCTAAATTTATTTGGTGGTGTGGTGGGTTTCTGGTGTCGATAACCACCAAAGGTACTGATTAATGTTCTCGAGGTAGTCTTTCGTAAACCTATTCAATCCGTTGCTTTATCACATTTATGTTTCAGATCTATTATGCTCATCGTTCCATAATTTGCACATCAATTGAGTTTAGTGAAATAAGTGAAACTATGATATTATGCGGCAAAATAAACCATCATTTGCATACCAATTTAGTTGAGTGAAATGAGCAAAACTACTTCGGTTTTGGGAAAGTAATTTGGTGGAGTCTCAAATTTATGGTTTCCATCTGAAATAATGTTAAGTTACAACTTTACTTAATCGGTATTGCTCCTGTTTTTATGTTCCAAGTGGTAATTAAAATCAGATTAGATGGGATATATAACTTTTTTTTTCGTGGCTTCTTTTCATTATTGTTCAGCGTGCTGTAATGGTTAGTGCTCTCTCTTTTTGGCACATGTGATGCTGACTTACGTATCATATTTTTGAACTCATGTAAAAAATAAGTTAGTTAAAAAATCTTGAATGTGAAAGCAACATGAGTGATATCCTTATTGTTTTCAGATGTAACATGGGACACATATTGTTTAATTAATCTATATTTTCAATTTTGATTACCATCGATCTGGGATAGTTTTCCGTTGTACTGACCAAATGCACATATAGTTGCTTCGATCTTATGTAATCATTGTTTGGATTTTTCCAATGCGAAACAACAGAAGTTATTTACCCATTAATTTTCTGTAAAATTGCTAATTTTCATTTTAACAATTTGTAATCTCACTTTTTTTTCCTTTTCAAGAAATACAAAGCCGTCTCCCAGAAGTGAACCAAATCCAACATCATTTGGAGAAAAACACCACTGCTCCATCCACATCAACCCTGCCGCCAACACTTGAAGACTGTTTATAGAACCTTTCTTTATCACTGCAACAGAGGTATGATTATCGGTTACTTATGTCTCGCTCTCTACTTCTTTATTTTCTGCTATGTTGTATCTTCATGTTCATCATTCAGGCAAACGACATTGTTAACACTTTGCATCAGTGGTTCAATACGATGGACCCCTCTTCGAAATAAATAACACTAGGATTAGGATTTTGGATGGACAATTTTCACTTATCATTATTTCCAAAGGAAATTAGGATTCGTCACCCAAAACATATGAGACCAAATGCTCTCTTCTCTTTACATCTTACTTTTCAAATGCAA
The DNA here is from genome assembly GCF_003573695.1 of Papaver somniferum. Taxonomy (NCBI): domain Eukaryota; kingdom Viridiplantae; phylum Streptophyta; class Magnoliopsida; order Ranunculales; family Papaveraceae; genus Papaver; species Papaver somniferum. Next base: position 1,019,539 of record NW_020620936.1, on the reverse strand, counting down.
AAAATCTCCAATTATGTACAGCTTATCTGTAACACACTTTGGAGTACTGATCGATGGTGTATGCGAATATCATTTTATGTACTGTACGTTCATTACTTTATGCATATATAACTTTTCTTATCTATTCTTCTTCAGGCTCCCAACAAATTATCATGGAAGTGGATGTAATGACTTTTTTGAGTTATTTTAACCTCTCCAGCTCAGAGATCTTTGGAAAAAAAGTTTTGGAGATTTCCGTTGGAGGAGACCTACTGGGAGTCGATGGTCAGGAGTTTCTAATTTGGTGAACGATTGTAGTCGGTAAGGACGCTCAGTAACTACTGCGTTTTTCATGAAACAAGATACTATACTGATTATTGTTTGAGTAATCCAGTTAGAGTCATCCTCTTGGACATTCTCAACTTGATATTTTAGAGAATTCTATAAAAATATGATTTTATGCTATTTCGTCGCACATCAAGAATGCAGAGTCATCAAAGATATTTGATTACCCCTATCACACCTATGACTTAAATTCACTCTAGAAAAGTTAAAAATACTAAAAAGAAAGAGGAGGTAAATAGCACAGCAAGACAACTTGGATAAATACCATTAATTAAGCTACACTTCGCTCAAAGAATAGAGAGCGCACGCGTAGAAAATGATTAATAAGAGTGATTTCAGTAAGTTAGTGAATTCTTCAAACTAGAGGATTTCCTGCTATTCGATGTAATTTGCTTCTAAACTGCATGTTAACCCGAAGATCACATCAAAGTTTCTACCACTTGGACATCTTGTACGCTACCAACGAATTAATATTTTTTCATGTTTAGGGGGGCTATTATGTTTTTACACAAACCTGGTGGTATTCTTATTTTCACTGCTAATGATAGTGGCGCTATTTTCTAGCCATTACAGTTATGTTTTTTAATTTCTAAGCACCTGAAGACTTTTAAAATTATGTATGGCATTAGTGTATATTACTGAATTGATTTACGAATTTCAGAGGCATTTAGTACCTTCCCATTCGCTCGAATTTTTGAATCTGTATCTAATTGCTATAAATGTGATGACAGGATCATCAAATTGTAATGGGGCTGAGAATTCACGTGGTCTCCAATGCATGCAGTTCAATTAGGCATAGAAGTGAAGAATACGGTTGCGCGTATGGTTGTAAAAGAAGCAAAAATAAAGGAAACATCTTTTGCTGAAATTGGTATTGGAGCTGGATCTTAGCTCCATGGATTGAATGAGAAAGTCTGCCGCATAATTTAAGTCTTTTGATCTTCCACTCATCCAATGAAAATCTTCATGTTTATGTGAGTATCTAAGAATTTGAGAAATTTATCATCGTCATCCTTTCGCATTTTCTACTTTCTTATGGACCTATTTTTGGACATGAAATGCTATTTTTGCTACATGTAGTATCCGAATAAAGAAACTTTATAATTTCTTTAGTGATTTCACGTTGTTTGGTGATCACCTGGGTAAATAAAATGGTATAAATAAATCTTTATGTCTTTGAAGAGGAATTCTGAAGATCTGATTGAATGTTCATGGGAATTGTAAGGTGACTTGAATGTTAGACTGACCAAGATGTAAAATTCGCTGCGGCTTGGCTTCAGGATCCGTCATTAGCGTCAGATAGACCATCTATTGGTCATTGAGATCGGAGGGATTTGATCCCTCAAAAAGTACCATTGTTTCATCTTAAGGTTGAAGAAGTTGGAACTGTGAATTCCGAGATAAGGAATTTGATAAAGTTGGGAAGAATCTAGGGAATGTTGTGCTTATAATGTTCTATAATAGGCGGCCAATGTAGCATACAACTTTCTGATGGAGGTTGGTTTATGGTCGGATGTATAATTGAGATTTTTGTTATCACTTCAGAACACAACAAATCTTGCTGTTGAACATGGCAAGTTGGAGAAAGCATACAAGTAAGTATCCCAAGTATCTTCATAATGCTTGTTTCATTCATCTTGCTTGAGTTTGACTATCAGCTGCGAAAGTGGTGCATGTTTATTTTTAATGATCTGATGTAAGAGAAATAAGCATGAACTACAATTTCTATGTACGCTTGCTGTGTAGAGGAATGTATTTTGGTTCTTTGTGAACAAGGTCCTCTTATTTTCATTTGCTTTAACCAGTTTTAGTTTTCTCACTTATTAGAGGTAGCTTTAAAAGATATTGGGGTCGTGATATTGCGTTATTGTTAGAGATAGTTGCTAGTTGATTAATGAGGAAACATGAACTTGAATTTGGACAACATTCATGAATAGACAAATATTTGGCGTATTTAGAAAACAAGAATCTATAAAACTTCCAATCTTTGTTGAATCCACATTCGAAAGTATGAAGTGTGAAAAAGATAATATCCAAAAGGTTCCATGGTAAACTTACAATACAAATCGGAATGCATGCGACTATAACTTTTTTTCTTTAGGCTTCTTTAAATGTTTGAATGGACTGGGAAGTTTCCAGTGAAATGTTTGGATGGAATGGGAATGTGCGCCACATTCAACCAACTAAGCACATGAAAAGTGAATGTGAGCAAAAATTAAGATATGTGAGAAATGATGTTAAAACTATTAGTGCAACGGTTAGTTGCTGACCAATTTATAGTTACAATGATTAGTTGTTTTGTTGTCAATATTTGAGTTCTAATTCCAAAGTCATGTGTGATTTTGTTAATTTATTTTTCTTTTGATATGTGTGGTTATTCACTCATATGGTTCGTCATCTCCAAGGTTTCCTATGGTGATCCTACAAATTCCTACTCACAAAGAAGTAATGCGGAAAATCATGATATGAACAAATAATTGTGTACATCACAGACTTACATTGCAATATATATTATTAATTATCATGTTGAACAATAATATAAAACTTGGAACTATACTGGCTCAGTTGCATTAGTTACTATGTCTTGGAACTATACTGGCTCAGTTGCATTGTATACTGACTTTCTTTCTCTCTGTCCATGTGCTGGCTGTTAAAAGGTTTCGTGTGACCCATTTGCTTGGTTTGTGTGGGTTAGATTGAATTATCCCATTTGCTTAAAGTAGTTTTGTGCCATAAATAATTGCGTATGATCTCATTGTAGCGAGAATTTACAGGGTGCTGCAACAATGTCTGAACATATTATAGTATCCCTCTGTGTTTGCAAGTCAGTATTTTATTCATTGTTGATGCATTGAGTTTGAACAAAATTGCGTGTTTCCATTTTTTACTTCCTTTTTTTGATCATTTACTTCCTTTTTTTTAAAGCTATATACGAGAGAACTAGACATTGATGTTTACCTCTCTTTATTCTCTTCAGGAGTGCAATTCAGATGCTAAAGGCGGTAGTAACATATGCATGTACCATTTTGCTCAAACAAAATCCATCAGTACATCAATTACATATCTCCTGCAGACTAGGTACTCAGTATGGTTCAGTAACTTGGCAATTGCATTTGGGTTATTTTTGCTTTAATTTTTATAAACCATATAACGAGAGACACCAGCAGTATTGTTATTGATGAGGGCCTTGCATCTCCGAGATTCACTTGGACGATTAAGGAATTTCTAGGTTCGGCACTAACAAATATCACTCCAACGTTTTAATGATTTGTGCTTATAAATCTTACGCATGTTGTATCCCCTTTTATGTCTATTTATTATCGTCATATCCAGTTACATCTTGAAATATGCATTACTGTTAATAGGTGGTTCATTATTTTTCTGATGGGAAACAATGTGAATTACTTATCTATATGATCGTATGTGCATATCATCTTATTTGTCGTGAGTGGAGTATGTATGTGCACTTGGTTATCCTTAATCAAATGTTTTACCACTGTAAGTGCCTTCATTTAAAAGTCACAATATAAACTGAAGTTTGTGGCTTCTCTGTGTTCCTGCAACAAAAATTATTACTACATTCCATGATTTGTTTATCTTCTTTAAATCTTTAGTGTTGGTATTTTATGCTACGCATATTTTACTTTTGCTCTATATATTATGGTAAATTCATATTATACATTTGAGGCAGAGGTTTTATTCCTTTAATGTTCGTATTCCCAAGGCGCATCCCTTTGGTTTCAACTGAATATTACTGTGAATATTACTGGAATAGAACAACATTCTGAATTCGGAGCGAGACTGGAAGAAGCACCATTAAACAAGATATTAGGGTAGAAGCACTAAGAAATCGTGAACAAGATTCTTAATCCCTGCAATTGACTGTATCACATCCTTGATGTTTGTCATACAATGTGGTATATTAAAACATAATTATATAAAGCATGTCATTCTATCCATTTGTTGTCATTTATACATCATAAACTTGAATGTTATTGGAATAAATGTAATAGGTTAAATTCTGCATTGTGTCACATAGGTATGGATTGAAGGATTATAGATGTTCACTCTTCCACAGTGAAGATGAGCCAAAATCACTTGGGAAATACGGCAGATGAAGTGTAAATATTGTTGTGAGTTTGCGTTGCCTAAGCATGGTACTTGCAGTTACTTGAACCAAAACCATATATTGTGTTACATAGATCTGTTGATCATCAACAAGCACTTGAACGGCTTGGAACGCTACAACACTGCTTGGAGGAAAGCTGATCACTTTCAATTCTTCGCACTTGGCTATTTGAATACTTTTTGCACACATGGGTGGGTTTTCTTTATTTGATCCATTTCTATCTGCTTAATTTTAAGTCGTCTTTATACATAATTTTCCTATGTTTGAGTTGCAGATATCCTAAGTACTCGAAGAAGGAGATGCTTGCAAAGCAGACAGGTCTTATTAAGAGCCGGGTAATCATTAATTCATTTTTCAAAGTTTGGATGTTATTATAGGCATGTCATACTGCAGCTACTTCTTTTTCTGCAAAGAAAGCTTCAAGAGGTAAGCTTTAATCTTTTATTCGTAAATCCGTACTATGAAGGTTCTTATTAGGCAAAAGTTTTTTGTTTTGGTTTTATAATATGATAGAATTTGTAGAAAAGATAGCGAAGTTTTTTTGCTTTAGGTAATGATATTGAAAAATGTGAGAAAATTGTTAATTTGGAATGTTTACTGAAGTCTAATATGGGGGTATTTCCTTTTTCTTTTATTCAATTTAGTCTAGCTTATATATGATTTTACTTCGTGGCATTGTGGAAGATGCTATCACTGTGATCTCTTATGCTGTCAATCATTAATGAGACAGAGACCCGAGTCTACGGAACATAATACACATTCTATCTTATTTACAAGCATTACTTATTCTGGCAAGGCTTGACAAAGGGACAAAGGTTCACAATCCATTTTGAGACAAAAGGACTATTTATTTAACTAATTCAGAAGCAAATTATGATAGTGTGAAATAAAACACTTCATAATTCAGATTTAGTGTTTATTTCGCTGTATGTCTCCAGCTTGAGTCCATGTTTGGCTTTGTGCATTAGGAATATTGGACATATTTAGATAACAAATATTTCTTCTGTTTTATACTCCCTCCGTTTTTAAATACTATTACTTTTTAAATTTGGTCTATTTTTAGGCTAAAATCATAGTATCTTTTTTTTTTTCAAAACGGAGGTAGTATATGATAATAATTCATGTGTTTCCTATGTAACAAAGAGCATATAACCATCTGAGTTTGTGGATACCATGGATGGACCTTCTAGGAACCCATCATTATTTAAACTAACCCCTTATTTGAGTATGAATATGTGGCGCAATGGTAGCTCGCCTGACTCCATGTCAGAAGGTTGCATGTTCGAATCACGTCAGGTTCACTGTCCGGTTTTAACTAAAATTAGATACTAACAGTTCTAGACATTTTGGTTATATTGAGTTACACATTATATTCTCTAAATATAAAAAGGTCACTGTCCGGTTTTAACCAAAATTAGATACAGTTCTAGATGTTTTGGTTATATTGAGTTACACGTTATATATTCTCCAAATATAAAAAGGGTTGCGAATTACCTTGGAAAGCGTCTGGACATGTAATCAAGGAACATAGGTCATTAGTCATTCAATAGGTGCTAATATTATTTTCTTATATGCAAGTTCCTATGCATTCCAAGGTAAATTTTGTAAGTAAGAAAATACTAAAATTTCAGAACTTCCAATGTGTTAATCCATGTATAGCTTACATGGTGTGTCTCAAAGTATCACATAACTTCCATATCATCCTTATACGTCAATGAAAATTAATACCCTTTTATTACACAAATCTCGAAGCTTTCCTTGAATTATGTCTCACATCAATAGCATCCAATTTCAGTTTTTCCTATAATTTTTGTCAGTTCAATATCATCATGTCTTTTCCAGGTTCTCTTGACTTCTTCCAATATGGTACTATCTGCTGATTCTGCTCTACCCTCTGCGTTACTTGCCGAATTCCAGGTGCTAAAATAAAAACAATGAATCACTATCAGGCCCCAGCCTAATAGTGTGGAGTACTCCTGACAAATACTTTACTGACAAGTAATTGATGTGTCTGGATTCTAGCCTCTCCACTCTCAAGGATGTATGACTGCAGAATTCCAGCCTCTTTACGCTCATCCCCTTCATGGATTTTAGATATTTCCTGACAAGTACTCATTAACATGGAGAACCTGGATTCTGGAACAACAACGTATGACAGATCAACTGTCTTACTATTTGACTTTTGATGCAGGGTGTTCTATAAGTCTATACCATGTCAAGCTTACAAAATTGATGAAAATACATGGGATTAGATCTTGCCGGAGAGACCGCACAACAATGAAAACAAGATCTATAGTCTAATCTACATGTTCTCACTTACTCTTATATCATGCTCAACAAGTAAGTCTATTAAACTATTAAAAATTCGGGATTTTCTGTAGTATTATTAAACTCTGGAAATCCTTATTAAAAATTCGGGATCTATAGTCTAATCTACATGTTCCTTCATTTATCATATGATTAAAAAAATTCCCATGAAATTGAGTTGAAGGGTTCCTAAGAGGTTACCAATTTGTATTGTTCTTCGACGAAAATGTGAGCAACCGATGTACCCTTTATTTAGGGGCGACACTGAAAGAATTAGGGGCTACAAAAAAAGACAAAAAAGGTCACCCAAACCTGAAGTCAGGCCATCCCTTATCTGTGATTTTTCAAAATGGCAAAAATGCCCTCAACAATCGGTAGATAAAACTACAATCAGTAGTTTATTTGGTCTGCCTCGTTTTTGTAATTTAGGAACCTCATAATCGGTTGTGTCGGTGTTAACAATCGGTAGTTAATATTGCAATCGGTTGTCTTGGTGTATATAATCGGTAATTAATTACCATAATCGGTAGAGTAGGTGTATAAACTTGGTTTTAGGGAACATTTTTCCATTATTTGGTATTTGTTTTGGTGGGAGAGAGAGAGAAGAGAAAGAAGGAGAAGTGAGATTTTACATTTTTCTTAATATTAACCAAAAACATGGATGGGTATGAAGAAGAAGGTGAAGAACCTAATGTTGAAGCTTCACAACCATCCAAAGAAGACGATTTGGGGTATATATTGAATGATCCAACGATTTGTAGAGAGGAAACCCTAGACGACTCTTTGATGGAAGAAAGCGTAGAATCACCCGAGATCGGAGCTAACGATGCATCTAACTCATAGGTATTGTGTTAAGAAACTCATAACCCACTTTGTATGCGTTTGTATGCGTTTTTACACGAGAAAAATCGATTTTTGCATGCATTGAATGCCATGAACTACCCAGAATTGGTAGATAATATGCTTATATATCTACCGAATTCTAAGTCATGTGCAATAATATATCATAAATTGGTAGAATAGGGAACTAAACATTCTACCGATTATGGAAAACCCCCAAATTGAAAACTTCAATTTTGAATAATCGGACTTTTCGCAAACTTACTTAACTACCGATGGACAAAGTCGCCCCAAATACGGTTTTTTCAAAAACTTCAATTATTGGTTTGTTTCATCTTTCACAATCGGTAGAATATAAAAAAATTTAAACCTCCGATTATAGTCGTCGCCCCAAATACGTTTTTTTCAAAAACTTAAATTATTCGTTTCTTTCGTATTTCACAATCGGTAGAATATGGAAATTTTCAAGCCTCCGATTACTGTTGTCTCCCCAAAATCAGATTTCCTCAAAACTGAATATTTTGGAATTTTTCAGATCTCATATTCGTTAGTTGATATTAGCTTTTCTACCAATTAATGTATAATCGTATGACAAATACAAAGGCTACCGATTATTAAAGTATATTTGTACAGAAGCACAGCCTTTTCAAAGTATTTAATCGGAAGTATATTTTCTGATTTTATCTTCCGATTATAGTGTAATCGGTAGGGCTGATATTTTCTAACTTCCGAATATTGAACAATCGGTAGAAGTGATGTTTTCTAACCTCCGATTGTATGACAATCGGTGGGAAATGGCTATACCGTGCGTCCGATTATGATGGGCTAACTTGTTATTGTTTGTAGGCTATTTTAGTGGTGGATGATGAATTTTATTTGAGGCCTGATACTTCTCACCACTATGAAAACGATTTGGTATACTCATGACTACTCTTTTCTTTTCTTTAAATGATATATGTTAAATGCTCATGCTTATGATGTTTGTTGTGTATATGCAAATTTAGACATTTGGAAGTAAGGAGGAGGCAAAGGAATGGCTTAACAACAAGGCTAAAGAGAAGATGTGTGTGGTGGTTCAGAATGGTTGTGTTAGGGATGGTCGTTTTGAAATGGTATGTGAGCGAAGTGGGGTGAAAAAGAGTCACGAGGGAAAGAACAATAAATATGTAAGGAAGACGGAGAGGAAGAAATACCGAACCCATACAAATAAGATTGGATGCCCATTTAAGATTGTCTTCTATAAGCAAATGGTAAGGATGGTAAAGAGTATAAAACGTCTAAAGTTGCTAATGGTTGTCACAACCACGATGATCCGGATACTATTGAAGGACATATAATGGTTGCCAAGTTAAAACCACATGAAATGGATACGGTAAAGTCCACGCGGATCCATAAAGAGAGTGCTATATTAAGTAAGATAAAGGCGTGTGACGCCCCAACTCCTAAACCTGCTTAGCTATAGGATTACAACCTAATTGAAGAATCAAATCCATATTATCAATCTTAAGAACCATCTTCACATAAATCGCTAGCAAACAAACCCAAACTCTCTGATACAGTATTTTGGAAGTCTCTCATGTTATATAAGTATATAAATGTGTTGTTTTACAAAATAAAGAAAGAATACATAAAGTACATATATACGACAACGCTAATGTTCGGTAGAGCACTAATCTATGAAAACGGATATCTTCACACACTTCATTCCTTCTGATTACTGAAATTGAAGTGGGAGCAAGTGAGCACATCGTCCCAAAGGGTGCCCAAAGAAATATATAACTTCCAAGTAATCACAAACATGATTTACAGTTCTAAGAATAGAAATTGAAAAGAAGAATAATGAAATCTAAGCATTCAGCAATTCATGCAACAAAATAAAGTGTTATCCTAACCTCACCAAACTCATTGGAGAAGACGACGCGAGAACAACCCTAACCAATAATAATAACATCATCCACACAGAGTGCCCATACAAACTATAGTTCAGAATATTACCATGAAGATCAGAAGTTAGACGAACAAGTATAATATGCACACGAGTGATTTCCCTCAAATAAAATAGTATACATAATATCATAACGGATGAATTACCGCCCAACTAGGTAATATTCAAACGGATGAGTTACCTCCCTACTATTTTAATAAGCAACAATATTAATATGAATGAATTACCGCCCTACTAATGAAATAGATATAATAATATTTAAACGATGAATTACCGCCCTACTAAATAATATTGTCGACGTATGAATTACCACCTTACTTAACTTAGCTAAGAGCCGTGGGGAAACACAAACACTCCTCGCAGGGAAATCTCACAATACATATCATATCATACACAAACACATCGTGGCAAACACCATACATACAGATACAACATAAACATCATACATAAAGATACAAGAATATATAGTACATCAAAGTACATACAACCATGCTCACAGAAATAGTAAAGACTCATCATGCTCGCAGATATAAGAAATCTTAATGATTATAAAAAGGTTACAGAGTTCCCACCTTTTTGGATGACAAGCCTCGCCTACCTCGAGATCCTCAATCCCTCTGAATCGATCGTTGTTAATAAAGACTAACTGTTAATCACACAAGCATTCTAAGAAATTAGCCAAAAGGCTCATACAAGATTCATAACAAGTCTATCTACTGGTTCTAAACCCATTTATAGTTCTACACCTTTTTATTATCTAACTTTAGCATATCTAAGGTTTACTAATTGATTTAGATATATTATATAGTCCATTAACTAAAACTTATGAATATCTACAACTTTGTAGAACAAGTTACGGGCTATTTCGGACCATAAGAGGTCCAAATCGCCAAATACAAGAAACTAGTTCTAAGCCTAAGTCTAAAAAACCAGCCCATTAATCTAAGGCCTGGTCCAAAAGAATCCACAAACGGTCACTAACAGTCCACTGGTCAACTGACGGTCAACGCCTGAAGTCGAGGTCAGGTCAACGGTCTAACTCGGTCAAGACAGGGAAACTCGGTGAGTTAACTCAGTCAGATCAGCTGAGTCAGAACATCAGTTAGCTAGACAGCTGACAGGTCTGAATCACTTAAGCTTGTTGGTTCTGTGAAACTAACAGTTCAAAATCTATCTTACAACATTCAACACTACAATCAAACAAACAACTAATCTATTACTTTATACCTCCAGTAGCTACTAAGTACATCTCATTTCCAACAACTGCGACTAACAAATGAACTGATCCAGCTCAACTGCAACAACTGCAATCCATCTCTTAATCCATTTGAGTCTTGAACATCGTCTCTACAACATCTTCATCCCTGGCTACACTTCCACCAGCAGTTCCTCAACCTCTGCAGTTCCAATTCCAGTTTCATTCTTTTGTAAAATGAATCCCAACAGTTCATACATAATCTTCAACTGCAACTTATTACGATACTGGTATTCTTCGAAAGTGTAACTTCAATCATCAACACCTCATATACATTCCAGCATATACCAAATTCCTATAACTCCAACCACAGTTCTAACTGCATCAACACTATCAAGTCCTTGCTCTCAACTGAAGGTACAAATCCATATCACTAACCAGCCATACTTTATATTTCATTCTTGTAACTCCTGAGCATTCCCAAAGACAAATAACAAATTAAGTACCAACAACAACACCATCTCTGTTTCAGTTGTAAGATTCAGTTCACAACACTCGCACATTTAACCATCTTTTGTCTTCATGTAACCCACATCAAATCGAAACTACAGCCACAGCTCAATCCATTCATCTCCAGCTTCAGCAAAAAAGCTATCTAAATCACCATCTCAACCAATTAAGCTGTATTACAACAATTCTTCTAATTCAAAATACATACAACACATCAACTTCTTCATGTTTGTCACAAGCAACTAAATTTAGCTTCTACCAACAACTGTACAGCATCAACACCACAACAACAACATCATTGTCATTTCAGGAAATTTTTCTTAATTCTGTAACGTCCATTCATCTTCTTCATTTCCAACTGAGCTTAACTCCATGAACTCCCTGAAATCATTTAGCTCCACCAGATTATAACTGAGTTTCCTTGGGTCTCATTCTATCCATCAATTACTACCTCCATCCACAGATTCATCATCCCTGCCTCCATTCACCAAAATGCTTCTCATTTTCAAACAACCCAAAACAAGATTCAAAACCCCAAATCAATAACTCAAATCTGAATACTGCTACTCACTTCAACATATTCATCTGAACTACCCGATTCAGGAACCCTAACTCTAATTTGGGGAAAAACAACACAAACCCTAATTATCTATGAAACTAAAATTAAACCTATACATCCATCTATACTTCAATTAAGAGTAAACCCACTCTATAATCAATCAACAAGAACAATTTCATAAATAAGCATCAACCAATTTGAACCCTAAATTAGCTTACCCTTTTCTGCTTCTTTCTATGGTCGAACAATTTCAGCACCATCACCTTCTCCATCATACAACTAACTACTAAACTTTGATGAACCACTCGCATCAAATTAAGCTAGCTTCGTCGACCGAATCGACCGAAAGAAGGAAAGAAGAAAGAACAGAGAAGAATGAAAGAGAAGAAGAAAGAAGAATGAAAAAGAAGAAGAAAAGAGAATGAGTTAATCTTCTCAAATAGACAGGGGATAAGGCCGACCAAAATATTACGGCAAATGACTATTTTGCCCCTCTAACTAATCTGATAAAATATTCCTCGTCCGGTTTCCGATCGACACGTGCGAGCAGTCTATCTCGCCAAACTTTTCGAGATCTACCTGGTGATACTAATTTCGTATCTAAATCGTTGTTAGATTAATTACTATTAATTAAAATCTATATTAACTAATCGAGTTATTAGGGAGTAAATCATCACTTGATCGTCTCTTAACCGGTCAAATAGTGTTGACGAGCTTAAGGGTCCTTACAAGGCGGACGACCCCGACAACCTTTATTTTTTATCTGCTATCCAGGAGGCCCTACATACGATCAAAAGGACGGAATGGGATGGTAGAACGGTTATGCAACAATCAGAGTGGTTAGCAGAGTTACATGACTACACGTTGCGAAAAGAAGAAAAGGATGGTAAAGTGGTACGTATTTTCTTGGCATATCCTTTGATGATCCAATTGGCACAATGCTTTCATCATTGTTGATAGATGCAACTTATAAGATAAACAAGTATAACCTGCCGTTGTTGAACATTGCATGCCACACTTCAGACAAAAAAACGTTTACGGTCGCATGGGGTTTAATGGATCACGAGAATGATGTGAGTTTTATTTGGATGTTGGATACATTGAGGCCAATTTATAACGGGGATGATTTTCCAAGGGTTCTTGTAACGGATAACTATCAAGCTCTAATGAATGCAATAGAGGTAGTGTTTTCGGAAGCCCAAAACTTGCAATGTACATGGCACATTCAATGCAACCTCCTATCCAATTGCAAGCCCAATATCCAATCTAAGAAACCAAGGAAGGGTACCAAGAGGTCGACGGAAGAGGATAAACGTCTTAGCAAATTAACCGTGGAAGAGAGGGAAGAAGACAAGAGGCTATTTGAAGAAAAGTGGAACGAGGAAGGAATAAGGTGGAAATTATTTATGAGAAGATGGGACAAGATAGTGTGGTCGATAACCGAGGAAATTTGTGAAGTTAATTTGAAGAAATTTGAGGATGAATGGGGCACGGACTATCCAAAATGTGTGGCTTATTGTAAGAAACAATGGTTGACACCGCATAAGGAGATGTTTGTGTTTGCATGGACATATGAATATTGTAACTTCAAGAACGAGGCGACAAGCATTGCGGAGGGGTCTCATGGATGATTAAAGAAAATATTACTCGGTAGTCAAAATGGAGTTGTGTCGATCCTAGAAGCAATCCACGAATACACCAATCGAGATCTCACGAAGATTAAGAGTTGTATGAAATTTAGTGTACATAAATTCCCCTTGGAACATATAAAGGAAAAAAAGGCTTCTAAGGGGAATTGTTTCCCATGTTTCAAAATGAGAAATAAATCCAATGATGAAACAATTGAAGCTTTATAGAACTTACGATGACGAGAATACGGTTTGTGTTTGCAAGGATATGATAGGTATTGGACTGCCGTGTCGTCATATGTTGGGTAGGTATGTTGATGTGGTTGAAATTAATGATGTTCATACATTTTAGAAACAACTGAATTTCACCCCAAGTACCCCGGTAGTTGAAGGTCCATCGTTCTTGGAGTCGGAATTGTGTGCACGAATAGCCGAGCGTTACGCTACATCAAATGGAACCAAAAAGAAAATCTTGATGCACTATTTGGAGGAAGCCCTTCGCCCTTGTCTATGGGAGGTTGATGAACCTTGTAAGCAAAAGTCGGCGGGTAGGACGAACATTGAAGTGTCGAGGACCATCCAAAGAAAAGAGTTGAAGGAATATATGTCAAAAACAAGAGATTGGTCTAGGCACGAGCATGTGCAAGCCGAAATTGAAGGTGAGACGGAACCTAATAAAAGAGATGTACCGGAACCTAAGAAAAGAGGTCGTCCAATGGGTGCTAAAGATGGGCCAACCGCTCGAAACGTGAAACTAAAGGTCTCTACGGAGCCGTCTCAAGTAAGTCAAGCCGAGGTGGTGGAAGAACAAGTGTTCGTGGAGTCTCAAGCTAGATCAGGAGTTTTTTATCAAGTGAGTGACTCGCAACAAACCCAACTAATGGAGATGGTGACTATAAGACATAAGAATGGTACTCTTTGTTGTCCTAGGGATCTCCATGGAAGACCAATTCGATTAACATACACGATTATAGAAGAGTACTTGCAACAACTCCCTCCAATCATTGTTCCATTTGTCTTTTCCACCGACGAGGTTGATGGGGATGGCACTTATGGGTTTCACGTCGCTACGGAACAAATTGGTTACTTTGAAGAGGCGGATATCCAAAAAGTCACCCAATGCCAATATCTAAGAAATAAGATGGCGGTGCAACTAATTAAGGACAAGGATTTTTATGTGAAGATGATGAAGGAGGGAAATAGATACGACTAAGAACAAGAGTACAAAGACTTATGTGCGCGTGTAAAGTTCCGAAAGGGATGGAAAACAATCGGAGCCAAGTATTGGATGACAATGCCTAGATGCGGATATCTCCTAGCGGACGTTTTGAATTGCGTGGTGCATGTGTTTGTTACTCCGTTGGAAAAACTAGTATGACGTTTGCACCTACAAGGACGGTTTGCGATGAATCGGTTAAAGATAGAAGAATTGTTATGGCATTTGTGAATGAGATGCATTTTATCGGTTTAAGGGTAAATAAAGATTGTCCATTACCTCCGGTGAGTAAGTGAACGAATTACTTCCCAACAAATCATTGTAAGGATTGGGTGAAACAATATGAGACCAACATGTTGGATTGGGATCGTGTCATGAACAATTATCCGGAAGGCCTACTCGAATTGATCCCCTCGGATGCATTTTATCGGTTTAAGGGTAAATAAAGATTGTCCATCACCTCCGGTGAGTAAGTGAACGGATTACTTCCCAACAAATCATTGTAAGGATTGGGTGAAACAATATGAGACCAACATGTTGGATTGGGATCGTGTCATGAACAATTATCCGGAAGGCCTACTCGAATTGATCCCCTCGGATGATGGCGATGAATGATCGTTATGTTTGGAAGATGTATTTTGAATCACCCTTTTTGTACATGTTTTTTGTAAGAAAATGCCAACATGTAAGCTATAATAGGTAGTTATATAATATAATATACCTACCGATTGTACAAGCTTTTCAATATAAATTCAGCTATTTTGAGATATTTCCATAATCGTTAGTTTCCTTTATATAATAACTTCCGATTTTTAAGATATTTCCATAATCGGTAGATACATTAAATACTAATGTCCGATTGTTACCAAATTCTAAGATTAAAATTTGAAAATTTTCCCAGTATCGGTAGATATAGTAAAGACTAACTTCGGATCATAACTAATCGGTAGATACATTCAATACTAACTTCCGATTGTAACCAAATTCTGAGATTAAAATCAATTTGTAGAATACACAACGCTTTAGATGTGTTATTTGGTGCATAAATGAGTAGAGTTTACCCTCCTTATATAGATGAGAGTCCCAAAGTTTTTTTTTTGAAAATATGGCCGTTGAAGCGTACTTTTCCAAGAGTGTACTGAAATTACGTACAATAATTATTTACAATCGATAGTCATAATTTAACTTGTACTACCGATTATTCATAATCGTGCGGCCTATACTATTATGCCTTACCGATTAGTTACATATTTTTCTACAGAGTTCAGTTTCGTTCAACACCTATAATCGGAGGATGATCAATATGTACTATTTACCTATTGTGTGTGATTTTCGAGGCACGACTAGTTTTTTTTTGAAAGAAATAGCCTTTGGAGTATAATCGGGAGTTAGAGAAATAATTAAAACTACCGATTGTTATAAATAATTTGAAAACCATAACGATATCACCTACAAATCATAATAATTTTAATTTTACAATCATAACTGTTGATTGAACTTCCTCAATTCTATTACAATGACTTGTGATTAGCGCCGTGGATGTGTTGGACGAGCCCTAAACGTATTAAATCTATCAATCGCCTTAAGGATTCTGAAATGAGCTTCATAACGGAAGCTTGATCTTTTCCATCTCCGCCATTCCCCGAGAGATCGTGCTATACCCTCATCATTGGTTTCACCCACTACAAAAAAACTGACCAAAGGCTACTTGACCAATGGTAGTGGCCTCAAATCTTTAGTTGCCAATCACTTTATGCAATTAATGTTAGTTGCCCAGCCTTAGTGGCGGGAAAGGTTGCTGTCTTATGTTTAAGGTAACAAGTGCGCACTGGTTAGTTGTTCGCCATGTCTAAAGCTACTAATTTGGCTTGTTGACCAACAATTGTCACCTAGTAGATAAAGCCACTAATTTGTCTAGTTGTCGGATTTTTAGCGAAAACATTAAGGCAACAACAATCTTCTATGTGTTTAATAGATTTTGCATTTAAAGACTTATCTAGTGGCCAACAACATCAAACCACTTGCTTTTGTAGTAGTTATTTTATATGCCTAATAGTTTAAAGACACTA
Organism: Papaver somniferum; assembly: GCF_003573695.1. Lineage (NCBI taxonomy): Eukaryota > Viridiplantae > Streptophyta > Magnoliopsida > Ranunculales > Papaveraceae > Papaver > Papaver somniferum. Next base: position 1,002,817 of record NW_020620936.1, on the reverse strand, counting down.
ATTTTTGTCTAGTTGTTCGATAGGTTACAGGTATATCATTAAATGCATTTGCAAAAATATATTTGCAACTAAGTTATAGTGGCCAAACCTTTATGCTATCAGTATTTCTAATAGTCTCTAGTAGCCAAATGGCTAAAAGCTGCCAAATCATACATGTGAAACTAACTTGGGAGTGCCTAAACTTAAAGAGACACTAGTTCTCTAGTATTTAAATAGGTAGTGCTACTAACGCCTCAAACGGACCGATGTGAGGGCTGATTTGGTTTTGATCAGTGCTACGGACCTGGGCCTGGAAAAAAGTCCCATCCATAAAAAAACTTTCCAAATTAAATGTTAACAATGAATTTTCATAAATAATAAATACTAAAAAATATATATACCAAATATAAATTTTTATTCAATGCATTCATTAAAACAAAAAAGTTTCCAAACAAAAAAATCAAGAATCCCTCGTGATATCTGGACTACAAGACCAAAAAATAGAGAAAGTTCTAAAACGAGATTTTAAATAACAAATAATAAATGAATCTAAACCTCAGTTTATTCTTCTTCGTCATCCTCTTCAATCTCCTTATCTCGATTCTCCTCATCATCTTCTTCTTGACCATCTCCAAAAGCCTCATCCTCCTCTTCAGCTTCCCTATCACTACCTTCAATGGCATCTCGATGTTCATGAATTTGACTCTCGTGCATATCGGCATCTTCATCATCATCATCATCATCATCATCTTCTTCCACATCATCTTCAGATGATAATTCCATCAATGGCATGCCAACTTTAGAAAGATATTCATTCAACAACTTCTTTGTCGCTTTCGGACCCGTTTCTTTCTTAAGCCTTTTGTTTTCCTGTTCCAAGGACGCTATTCTTACTTTCAATTCGGCCACTTCTTCTTTCTTCTGGTATAAACTATAGTTAGTTGGGTGAGCCTTGCGACGCCGTTTACCCGAACATCCAGCATTACGAACTTTGTTAAATATCTCTTCTGGAGTGTCATCAGTTTCTCCTCGATCTGCGGCCTCCTTCATGGCCTTCATTTTTTCCTGCACATTAAATCAAAACACAAATTAATCACAAAGACAGCAAAAGGTTTCGAAGGAGTTTGGGCAGGCAATAGCAGGTTTAAGGAAAAAAAGAATACTGACTACAGAAAGTAAAATTCCAGAATAAAGAACCTACTTAATGTGGCCACTATTAACAAAAATTCCCAGAATAAAGAACTGTACTTCATCATAAAATTCTACCAGGAGCAGTTTTCACTTAGATGATATATAAAATGCTGCATAAATCATAATTTATTAAGTTAACTATAATTAGATACATATAAAACATGTTTCATCAATATTATTTCTTACACTCATTTCTTTGCATTTGGCGTTGATTTTCTTCTCAGGGTCATGGGTTCTTCAGAAGAAAGTCACTGGATCACAAGGCAGTCCGGCTTGCAGCTTTGAAAACATCATCATACAAAACTAGTAAGATATTATGTAATAAACACATCTAACTTTTAAACAATATAAACAATTGAAGCAGGCATAATACATACAAAATCGTATTCGGTACTAGTAAAACTTTTGTTGCCATTGCTGTGGTTGATACTGTTTTCTTGCTTCGCAGCCGCAGCACGACGCCCTCTTTCAGAATTTTTCTATCTCATCAGATAGAATGCAAGTTAATATGCAGTGAAGTATAAGAGTGCAGAAATATATAAGACTACATGTTAACCAAAAATCACACACCCCAAATCTTCAAGTTCAATCTATATAACTTGTGTAGTGTTTTTCAGTTCCACATCATACCTAAATGTCGACTTCCATGACTTAAAAAAAAAACATCATAGTAAACAGTAAGCAAATAGATATACCTTGAACTCATCGGTGGTGAAGTGATTACACATGTGAGCCCAATCATGTTTGTTGAGGCAATTTTCGGGAGGGTGTGCCAAAGCCTTCAGGTGGCCATCTGATGCAGCAAACCCATCACCCCCTGCTGCTTTGTACTTTAGATGAAGTTTGTGCCTGTATGCCTTATAGGCATCCCTCATCATGTCTTTGATCGCTTTCACAGCCCCATCATCATCAGGAACGAGGATAAAGTGGTCCTATATGGTCGAAAGCAACTTATTAGAGACAGCAATTAAAACCAATAGAAATTCCAAACAAAGAAGATGTAACAACATTAAATTATATATACCCGGACATTCTGGATCACTCGGGCAATTTTCTGCTCAGGCATGTTATCAAATTTATCATATATTAGTGGGCAATTGTCCCTTTGCCTTACCCACGTCCCAATAGAGTTTATATACTCATGTTTATAATAACCACAAAATTTTTCATTGAAAACTGGCACGTTTACTTTCTCCTTCTTCTTGGCAACCGCAAGATTAGTCGTTTTCTTTCTTGTGGTACGTTTTTGCGGACCTATTTAAGAAACCAAAGATAGCATAGAGGAAAATTATTAGCTAGCTAGAAAAAAACAACATTAAAAAACAAAATATCTCTCACATAAATATACCTTCTTGCAGTGAATTGTCAACTTCTTCATTACTTGCTACAGGAGAATTAGACGCTGATCGCGATCGGTTGGGTTGCGAAGAATTATGGTTTTCAGCTGGAGAATCACGTAAACTGTTTCGTTGCTGTGATCGGTGAGATTGCTGCGAAGCTGAACTTCGAAGAGCATTATACTGTAATTGATGAGATGCTGAACTTTGAATAGCTTTCTGTGTTGATCGATGAGATGGCTGAAGACATGCTTGTGTTCGATTATTATGCAATAGATTTGAACGTTGTTGTATTTCATTCTCTGTGGGAGGTGGTACAGAATGGCGACCTTGAGTTCTCATAGGGCTATGTAGACCATTGTATTCCTTCTCAAGATTTCTGTGTATTCCTGTGCGGTTTCCTCTAGGGGATCTCCTACGAGTTATCAGAAAATCATTGTTCAGAGGTGATCCGATTGGCTGCACCCCACATGATATTCCACCTTCCCTTTCCTCATGCACATGTGACTCAATTGGTGAAAGACTTGGCAGCACAGGACGTGTTCTTCCACCTCCCCTTCCCCCATGCACCGGTGACTCAATTGGTGCATGGCTTGGTAGCACCCGACCTGTTCTTCCAACTTCACTTCTGTCATGCACTGTTGACTGAGCTGCGTGCAAGCGACTGCTAAGGTCATTCATTTGGTGTTCTTGTCTTTCCCTGATTTTGTCTCCTGCAATATGACATTTAAGTAAGGCATACATATTAATTGCTAAAATTGCCTGAAAATAAACAACATCGGCTATCGGTCTTATAAGGAAGAATTCAAGAGACATTTGAAAAATTCCCAAAACTCTACTGGGAACCAATCAGCAAACAAATACATTGTACTATTACTTGTCATTGAAAATTATGCAGAAAATGGCATGTAAAATTTTAACTCAGTTCAATAGCAAAGCAACATGCGTCCTTTCAAAATTGAAAATGTTATTATGAAAAGGATATTTAGATACAAAAAAAAAGGTTAATTGTTTACCAATAAATTGATACTGTTGAACACTCCTTGGATTTCCTCCCTGTCGTGTGTACATGGGATTCACAAGTGCATCTGAGGGCGCTTTAGCTCCTTGCTTCTGTACCTTAGCTCCTTGCTTCTGTGCCTTAGCTCCTTGCTTCTGTGTTTTTTGTTTTTTAGAAGCAGATTATGGAAAACAGCCATGCATATTAATCAACACACGACACAAAAAGAAAGTTAATACCTTCATTAAATCATAAAGTTTATTCTTAATCTAGCATATTTTCGACGTAAAGCTGCATCCTCATAGAATAGGCGGGCGTCTGGAGCCATATCTGGTGAAATCAAACACCTAAAATTATTGAGTTCGATCTGAATTCTTCAGTGAATAAACATATAAACAACTCAATGTCTCTTGCAACCTAAATAGATTATTGAGTTCGATCTGAATTCTTCAGTGAATAAACATATAAACAACTCAATGTCTCTTGCAACCTAAATTTAATTTGTAGCATAAAAACTCACAGACATATACATGTAACAAAAACTAAGCCTAATTAAACTGAACATGAAGCACACAATTCAACAACCATTCGATCAGTAAGATAAAGCCTCAAAATGTTGACAAAATCAGTTTAACCACTAAAATACATGAGATTGAAATCGATTATACAAGTTCTTTTTTAATAACCAACCTTTCACAAAACTCAATTCATGAAAGGAACAAGTTACAACACTGAAGCTTAACACCAACAGTATCAAAACAAGAAAAAATTCATAACCTAGAACAAATTACCCAAAACATGAAAAAAAAACACGTTCCTTACAAGATTAATATTCAGAAGAAATATACCAGTAAAACACCACAATTCAAATGAGAGGAGTTCCCTGTCGAAAAAAAACAGAAAAAATTAATTAGGGTTTGTATCATAAAAATCAAGCTTAGGGTTGAAGAGAAAATTGAAAAGAAAATATACCTTGGTAAGATGTAGATGAAATTGGATGCAACTCTTCATGATGTTAGGGATCTTTATATAGTCGAACAAATTCACACAAAGCGGGAACAATCCGGCCTAAAAGATTTTCAATTTTCTTTTCATCCCGCTCAAAGGTTTTTAGGATTAGTTGAAAAAAAGTTTGGGAGTTTTGTTCTTCGATATCTTATTTCAGAAATTTTCGCCCAAGAATCTAACTAATTCCCCTTTTCCTCTAACAAACTTTCCCTAATTTGCATCCAAAATTTCCTTTAACGAACTTTCCCTAACTTGCTTCCAAAATATCTCACGAGAATTTTATCCTCGTTAACTCCTGGTTCTCTCTCTACTGCTATTTAACTTTGTTTGGGAAGGGAAGGAAAAGAGAAAAAAATTAGCATTTTCAATTTCACGAGATGGACACGTTCTGATCTTTGTTAGTACGTGTTTTATTTTATTAGTGCACGTAGGATTTGTTAGTACGTTTCTTATTTTATGAACATTTTCAATTTGACCGAACATATATACTACATTTCGCTTTCACATATTTCCCCCATACGATGCGCATGATGAAATGTTTTATAAATAAAACCGAGGACATATTAATAATTCTCCACTATATTCGTAGACCCCAATTCCTTCCCTACCAGGCTACCACTTACGTATTCATACGTTGGGTCTAATGTACCCTTTATTTTAATTTAGTACGTGTCTAATGCACAGGTGTTAAGCAATAAAGTAATTTGGTAAATATGTTGGTTCATAAACATAATATATATATATATATATATTCGAGGGTCCAAAGGCATTGCTCATCACTATCCCGTTCACTCGTGTAAGGAGGAAATATGGGTTCAATTTTTATCGTAAAATTTTGAATAAATTGTTGTATTAAAATTATTGTATATATACAGAGAGAGAGGGGTTTGGTAGGTCTGTCCATCTGGTTGGGTTTGGGTCTGGCATTAAACTAGCAAAAAAAAATGTACTCTAGGTTGTCGACCATAACAGCATTGCAGGTACCAGGATATAACATATATATGAAGAAAAATCTTCGTTATGTTTTTGGTTGCCAGGGCAAGATAAAGGAAAACATTGTTACAGTGTCAGAAGGAGTAAGATAACAGGTTCTCGGATTGCTTCTATTCGTCTGACTATTGATGGGGTTCACGCTAGCTATCATCCACAATTAAGTTTGTAGTTACTAAAAAAGCGGGGGTCTATCAATCACACCCAATATTTCGATTAGCAATCTGTATGGACTAACTCCAATATACTTTCAAGAAAATCAACTAGACAGTTAGACTCAATCTTAAGAAAAATATACCGAGGAGTTAAATCTCTCAATTTCTAATTCAATTTGCAATCAGCAAATAGAAATTTGCGAGCCCGACTGAATATAAGAGATATAAACTTGGATGGTACCAAAAACCAATATCCAAGGATCAATCAATTTCCAATCAACAACCAAGGTTGGATTTCACAATTGGTCGATACAACGCACAACTTGTGATATTTCAATTATATAACAAAATATATTGCAGAAAAAATAAATAACACAGATACTAGAAGTTTTGTTAACGAGGAAACCGCAAATGCAGAAAAACCCTGGGACCTAGTCCAGATTGAACACCACATTGTATTAATCCGCTGCAGACACTAGCCTACTACAAACTAACTTCGGTCTGGACTGTAGTTGAACCCCAATCAATCTCACACTGATTCAAGATACAATTGCGCACCTTACGTCTCTGATCCCAGCAGGATGCTACGCACTTGATTCCCTTAGTTGATCTCACCCACAACCAAGAATTTCTACGATCCAAAGTCGAATACTTTAATAAACAAATCTGTATCACACAGAAAAGTCTACGATAATAGATAAATATGTCTCTCACAGATAAACCTACGAGTTTGTTCTATTTTTTGATAAAATCAAGGTGAACAGGAACCAATCGATAACCCAGACTTATATTCCCGAAGAACATCCTAGAATTATCAATCACCTCACAATAATGTTTGCGACTTCTTTTATCTTTCCTATCAGAGATATAATCTCAAGCCAATCTTACGATTGTACTCTTACGATAGAAACGGCAAGATTAGATCACTAAACTACAAGAGAAGTAGTTCCGTATGGATTCACAATCCCAATGAAGTCTTTAAGTCGTTAACTTACAGGGTCTTGAGAATAAATCTAAGGTTAAAGGAGAATCGACTCTAGCTTAACACAACTAGTATCACACATGAGGTGTGGGGATTAGGTTTCCCAGTTGCTAGAGTTCTCCCTTATATAGTTTTCAAATCAGGTTTGCAATCAATGTTAGCTTAGTAAGAAAGCATTCAATATTCACCTTAGAGGAAAACCTGATTAGATTCAAGCTCATATCTTTCAACAGTTATATCGAATCTTAGCTTGTTACACACAAATCAAATGTATTTCATTTAGGTTTGAGTAACCGTACCTAAACGTGTACACTTGGTTGGTTCAACAATATTTAAACAATGGTTAGCCATCTTTATCACAACTAATTCAAATGACTTCAAAAGAACTAGTTGAAGAGTTGTTCAATTGCTTAGGTCTTTATGAATAAATACAATTGAAACAAAATTGGTTTGAGTCATTTGAATCAATTCATGAACATTATAGTCATGGTTTGCAAAGATTGCATTCCTTATGATTTATTTGTCACCGAGTTGAGAAAATAACCAGCTTAAGTATGCGTACGGGTATGCGTACTTAAGCAACTAGATTTGACAAACAAGCTTGGAGCTCAACGACACTATCCTAGTCCGAGACTTAGTTATAAGTAGATTAGAAATCAAGACATATAGTTTTGACAACTGAATTTGACAAACAAGCTTGAGATAGCAACGCTTGCGAGTTCGACCGAGCAATGCTCGAACAGTTACATCTAGTTCAATGTGATGTGGAAATAACAAAGTTAAAACATCGATCATATATATTTTCTTATCAATAACAATAACAAATGTTAGATTACGTTTTAACTGAACTTGAAATTATCAGGTGATAGTATTTTTCAATGATGTTGTAGTGAGATGATTCATTCACTCAAATTTGTTGAGAATTTGTTTTAAGATTTAATAAAGAAAATAAGGAAAAATATATATACAAAATTTGTCACAGGATGAAGAGAGACCCGGACTCGGGATTCCACCGGTTTTCATGTTCATGGGGTTCATAAATTAATCCTAGACATTTATAGCTCAAAGTAAAAGAAACAATAACTCTATTCTTTGCCAAAGTAGATTTCGTAAAACATCAATTGTAAATTACAAGCATAGTGTATCTAAAGCATCTAAGACTAAGCATACACTATCTAACAAGATAACAAATGATGAATAAAAATCATAAATCATTTAAAATTTATGCAAAAAGTAAATAAGGAATTTATTAAATTACCCCAAGGATGAAATACAGCTTCCTCCGTCGTCCCAGTGATGGGTTCTAGCTCCACATGGTGAAAACACACTCAAAAAGATAACTCATAGCTCAAATGGTGTTTTTAGTGGAGAAATAAGATAAAACAGAGATTTTTAATGGTCCACGGGTGTTACAAATGTTGCAAAGAAGTTGTTACAAAATTATAGCACAAAACAGTCGCAAAAGCAACAGTCTTTTTCTGGAAGAAAACGAAACGGTTTTAAGACACTAGAAAACGACTGCTACTTGCAGTCTATTGTTCTCCGCGTTCTTCTCCAATGGCAGCAACAACAACTCTCTGCAACTCTAATTTCTATACTTTGTTCTCACCCCTAACTCTCCATCCCCCCTCATATGATCTTCAGAACTCTTTTTATACTCAACAGGCTGCGACAATCTCCGTATCTTCTCATAATAAATTCCGAGAATAATATACTATCAATCACCTTTACTCTTCACTGCCAGTTACGGAAAGTCTTCTCTGCTATCTAATGAATTGTCAATGCTCTCTCCACTGCTAAAGAATGAAATCCTCCGACAAAATATTTTCACCTTCAAAGCATATCCCCCAAATACAAAGAAAGAATATCCGATGCTCTAACTGCCCTGTTTGTCGAAGGAAACTTCCTTTTCTTATCAGTTCCACGTGCCTGCATCCTCTAAACACGCTGAGACATAGTCTATGTTGTAGTAAAACTCCTTGAAGACACACACAAACCTCTGTGAATTACTCACAAAACACGGGAACGCACAACAGAATTCCGTGTCCCTGTTTTGCCGAGATATGAAGAAATCTGCCTCCCTTATCGTATCTGACCCATATACCAACCCTGTTTCGGTGAAACAGGTGGATATCAATCCAAACCCACGAAGAAATCGAACAGAAATCCCGTCAAAATTGTCTCCAAATGTTCCGCAGATGAAACACCATTTTTCCCGCCAAAACAGTTTGTACGTGAAGAAGAGACGCCCCTTAACAGAGTAGGGGTGTGAATAGCAGATGGTGGTCTGGGGTGCAAATAGTGAAGAAGGTGACCCTTAGTAACTGGGTGCCCCTTATCCAAACTGAGAGTCCTTTTAGCAGTTGTCCTCCGGGGGTGCCCCGAGCAACTTTTCGAGCCGAATTTCCCAAAAATGTTTATTTCCAAAAATACCTAAAAATACATAAAAACACAATAATAAGGACGAAAACAAGTACTAACAATACGAAATATTGAGGGCAAATTAGACACATAAATGCGTCTATCAAATACCCCCAAACTTATTATTTGCTAGTCCTCGAGCAAAACTAATATGGAAAATAAAATTTTAACTCACTAGGTGTCCCTAGTGACCGAGTTAATCTCGGGAGGGTTTACCAGAGGTGCACCCACAAAACCATTACTTCTAATTGGTCACAAGTATCCAAAGAGCTATGAGGACATACATATTCTCAACCTATCTCCAAGTAACTATAATGTCAGAGAAATTAAAGGTGTCAGCTCTAAAGCTGACTGAAGAAAAGGGGAGACACATCCGCAACACTGCTAGATAAAGAGATATCAGCTACACAGCTAGATAAACATTGTAAGATGCGTCCACTGCTTTATAGCTGGATAAGATTAGGAGAGAGATAAAGATGAGAGGGACATCTGCTACACAGCTGGACTAATTACGTGTGATGAGTTGAACCAGTGCTGGAAAGATCTTGTGCCAGATGGAAAGCGGACTAACAAAGCAACCAAATGTATCTTTCTTCGACTCTCTCATAGGGCTCAGTAGAAGCAACGCCTTCTTCGGTCTTCAACTGTTGATGATAAACTATCGAACCTCATAGAACCTTGACAATTAACTCTTCTCTTCGATTTCTTGTTTGACTTATAAATTTCTACTTCCCTTTGGCCTTATTGAACAAAACGTAACGATGATTTTTCATTTTTCATTTTTTTTTTTGTAGAAAAAATAACAAGACAAAAATTTAAATGGCCATGAGAGAAGGACTTTAGAACTTCGATCTTCGCAACTTGTGATGTCTTGGTATCATGAACTTCAACAACTTATATCATTTGTTCTTATAACTTTTTGTAACTAAGTCTTCAACTTTGATTTTTGAAATATTCTTTTCTATTGTTACTTCTAAACCTTAAACGTCTTCAACTTTCTTCATATATTTTGATGTCGCTCCGCTTGTTGATGATGATAAGTTTCTACTGAGAGAGAGTCGTAATAATCCAGTAACTAAGACTACATTGTGAGGTTGCTTTGTATTTCTGGCATTTCCTCCTGACCTACTCGCCTTTCCATCATGGATGGTTAGGTTCATCACGGTTACCCTCTAAAAGGAACAAGTTCTCTCCTGAATTTTAAGGATCTCAATGTCTTTTTCTCTAATGTTTCAATAGGTTGTTATCTCTAGCATTCCAATTTCTATCTTTTCGGTGAGAAACAGTATGTAAACTTAGCTAACCGGGTACTATGTGACGCTAGAAGTTTCAAAAATGCGACTAAAATGTTTCTCCCATACCCCCAAACTTAAATTTAACATTGTCCTCAATGTTCTAAAGATAAAATTAAAAGCATGAACAAGGAGAAATTGTTACCACTTGAAGCAAAAGAGATAAGGAAAGATATTACTGTGTCGCAAGAATATTGGGTTACCTCCCAAGAAGTGCTAAGTTTAAAGTCTTCAGCCAGACATCGGAAGGAATTAGTCACCTCATAGAATCATATAGAAGTAGTCGGAATAACTGTGGGTCATCTGGATCAAAAAGTATTACCCACAAGAAGAGGAAACTGCAACAGACCTAAAAGATGTCGAACATACCCTTGTTTAAGACAACTACATCTAGTTGTGGCTCAGGTTCAGGTTCTATAACTGGGTCTAGATAACAGGTTTTCATCGGTTGGATTTCCTCAAAGCTAAGATCCGGTTCAGGTATTAGAGTCTGGAAAAACTAAACTAAGAACTTATAAACACATAACAACAACCTGAATAACTGGGGATCCTCTAAGTCAATCAGATTTGACTCACACAGCTGACCACAATGAAAGAAGTGGTCTTTCTTAAGAAAATGTGTCGACCCTAATATCCTAAAGTGATTATGTTTAGTCTAAAAACTTAATAACCGACACATCTTAAAATCAAAAGTTCCCACAATTGGTTGAAAAGTTTTTGGTGGGAAAACAAAGTCAATCTTGGTATCATAGCCTGGGTTAACCACATCAACCAGAGGATGGGTTTCTAACAACTGAGCTTCTTTCTAGACATAATTAGGTTCGGGAAAACGTGTATGAAGATAATCTTGTAAGATAGTTGAGGCACAAATGTCAAGTCCTACAGGAGGGTACTTTCTAAGAGTTAAAGCACACAGAGAATGATAATCACCCCCAAACTTAGAGTTTTCTGTGTCTCTAGAAAGACTAGTCACAACTTCCCTAATTTCTAGGTCATCAGATTCCTGGAAATGGTCAATAGATTCTTCTAAGTTTGGTTCATCCTCACTCATTTCTACGAGTTTATCATCTTCTAAGACTAGTGTTTCTAAATCGCTAGATTCTAAAACAGTATTCTCAGGGTAAACTCTTTCCTCTAAACCATCATCACAATCATATAAAGGATTATCAGAGAAAGTTTCATATAAAGGCTCATCAACTAAGGTTTTAATCATAGTTACCTCCTCCGATTCACTGATAGACACATCAAATAATGGATTATCCAACATACTGCAGGCTAAAGGATCATGAACTACATCGTCTAAAACGGTGGTATCTCTAGTCAAATCGACATCCTTTTGAATAGGTGAATAATTATTAAAATTGTTTGGATTTGTATTAGAAACAACACTATCATTATAAAGCTCAATCGGAGTAACAAATTCCTGATCACTATGCCTACATATTTCATGTTCTTCATCAATACTATCCTCATCATAATCATCACTATAATAACATGAAAATGATCGAACCTTATCAAAACAAGTAGTGTTACCAATTCTAACCTCGTCATCTTGATTATGTGAATAAAAACTATCCTTATTTTCGAGGGTGGTATTGGGAAAACTACACTGGAAATTAAGACTATCCTGAGCAAGTTTTTCCACAATCCTATTTGTATTCTCAGTAAATTGCTTGAGGGTCTCTTCTAGAGATATCTTAGTTGACCGCTCTACGGACTCTTCTGGGAGAAGAATATTATAAGTATCTTTCATAAATAACTTCCGTGCTGACTCATTGAAACTCTTGAGAGACTCTTATAGAGAAATAGAAGGATTGTTTTGCTCGTATGACCTGTGGGTATGTGGATAGTAATTGGGCTCAAAATGGTATGGACCATAACCTTCAAAAGTTTCGCGTTCCCAATCACTATTCACACTATGGTCATAAAAAGGATAATGTCTAAGCTGCTCAGTCGGATACTCATTGTATTGGTTATTATAATACCAGTTCGACATCCTAACTGCAAGGGAATTTTAAACAAACACAAAGAAGGCTGACTCGACCACAAAAAGCCTATTTTATCTAGGAAACAAAAAGCATGATGACTCCACTTAGATTGTTTCTAGACCGGCTTCTAATCCTTCGAAAGGGAATTCGTTACAATTTGAGCAAACCCCTCTGGAATCAATCCGAGTCAAAGTAAGTTGAATAGAGGTGAGGGAAGTTGCGTGGAGCTTTGATACCCAAGGCCTCACCGCATTACAAGGCGGCGCAGTCACGCATTCAACTTACAGAAACCATCATGAACTTCAAAGTATGCTTAAAAGAGTAACCAATATTTCTCGAAAGACTTTCCTATTAAGCTCGTTACCCTATCGGTCTCGTTCTAGTCAAAATTTTAGGCTTAGGTTCGCGTAGGTTACGTGTTCCTAAGGCGGGCAAGAAGGAAACAATGATGAAATCTGAGTCCTTATCTTGATTTGGCCAGGCCTTGCCCTTTACTAGAAAATTAAATCCGATTTCAGGTCCTCAACATATATGCATACAAAATCATCCAGTAAACCCGCTGACAGGGGATTCAAGGGTGTTTAGAATTCTTACCTCCCGTTCCAGACGGGGGATGAACCGTTGAAGTCGACTCGGGCCACGACTCCTATGTCATGTACGAACCCGAGGGGCCGAGGCGATATCGTAATCGCCGTCCTTCTCTGCACACAGTTTATTTAAAAGTACCCTTTCGTAGGGTTTTTAAAAAAAATAATAAATAAAAATGTCCAATGTCCAAAAAAAAAACTTTACAAAAAAAAAAAGAAAAAAAAACTTAATTACAGTTTCTAAAAAAATAAAAAAAATAAAATAGAATATCTATATACAAAAAATTTCTTTTTCACTCCTTTTGGATTCCTCCTTCTTTTTTTTCTTTGGCTTCGATTTTGTTTTCAGGACTTTCTCCCCTTTTCTTTAACTCAGTTCCAAATCTGAAAGCAAACAAGAAATACCAAAAGGCGTAAAAAGGAACAAATAAAAAAAAAACTAAAAAAACTAAAAACAAATTTATAAACAAATCCACGTCGGCGGCGCCAAAAATTGATAGTATTTTTCAATGATGTTGTAGTAAGATGACTCGTTCACTCAAATTTGTTGAGAATTTGTTGTAAGATTTAATAAAGAAAATAAGGAAAAATATATATACAAAATTTGTCACAGGATGAAGAGAGACCGAGACTCGTGATTCCACTGGTTTTCATGTTCATGAGGTTCATAAATTAATCCTAGACATTTATAGCTCAAAGCAAAAGAAACAATAACTCTATTCTTTGCCAAAGTAGATTTCGTAAAACATCAATTATAAATTACAAGCATAGTGTATCTAAAGCATCTAAGACTAAGCATACACTATCTAACAAGATAACAAATGATGAATAGAAATCATAAATTATTTAAAATTTATGCAAAAAGTAAATAAGGAATTTATTAAATTACCCCAAGGATGAAATACAGCTTCCTCCGTCGTCCCAGTGATGGGTTCTAGCTCCACATGGTGAAAACACACTCAAAAAGATAACTCATAGCTCAAATGGTATTTTTATTGGAGAAATAAGATAAAACAGAGATTTGCAATGGTCCACGGGTGTTACAAATGTTGCAAAGAAGCTGTTACAAAATTATAGCACAAAACAGTCGCAGAAGCAACGGTCTTTTTCTGGAAGAAAACGAAACGGTTTTAAGACACTAGAAAACGACTGCTACTTGCAGTCTATTGTTCTTCGTGTTCTTCTCTAATGGCAGCAGCAGCAACTCTCTGCAACTCTAATTTCTATACTATGTTCTCACCCCTAACTCTCCATCCCCCTCATATGATCTCCAAAACTCTTTTTATACTCAACAGACTGCGACAATCTCCGTATCTTCTCGTAATAAATTCCGAGAATAATCTACTATCAATCACCTTTACTCTTCACTGCCAGTTACGGAAAGTCTTCTCTGCTATCTAATGAATTGTCAATGCTCTCTCCACTGTTAAAGAATGAAATCCTCCGACAAAATATTCTCCCTTTCAAAGCATATCCCCCAAATACAAGGAAAGAATATCCGATGCTCTAACTGCCCTGTTTGTCGAAGGAAACTTCCTTTTCTTATCAGTTCCACGCGCCTGCATCCTCTAAACACGCTGAGACATAGTCTATGTTGTAGTAAAACTCCTTGAAGACACACACCAACCTCTGTGAATTACTCACAAAACACGGGAACGCACAACAAAATTCCGTGTCCCTGTTTTGCCGAGATATGAAGAAATCTGCCTCCCTTATCGTATCTGACCCATATACCAACCCTGTTTCGGTGAAACAGGTGGATATCAATCCAAACCCACGAAGAAATCGAACAGAAATCCCGTCAAAATTGTCTCCAAATGTTCCGCAGGTGAAACACCATTTTTCCCGCCAAAACAGTTTGTACGTGAAGAAGAGACGCCCCTTAACAGAGTAGGGGTGTGAATAGCAGATGGTGGTCTGGGGTGCAAATAGTGAAGAAGGTGACCCTTAGTAACTGGGTGCCCCTTATCCAAACTGAGAGTCCTTTTAGCAGTTGTCCTCCGGGGGTGCCCCGAGCAACTTTTCGAGCCGAATTTCCCAAAAATGTTTATTTCCAAAAATACCTAAAAATACATAAAAACACAATAATAAGGACAAAAACGAGTACTAACAATACGAAATATTGAGGACAAATTAGACACATAAATGCGTCTATCATCAGTCAACTTTAAAAGGCCTTTATGAGATCTTAATACTCGTAAACTAATTGGACTTATCTAGACCTGAAGTTATATGAAAAAAATGAAGCATCATGGTACTTTTTCGTACATTTTATTTTAATCTTCATAATTTCAAAAAAAAAAGAAATGTGTACTTGTTGTTTTGATTTCGACCAAAAATTGTAACAGATACTTGTTGTTTTGATTTCAACAAAAAATTGCAATAGTGCTACGTTCTCTCCACTACCAATATATCGGGGAAAAATCCGGCGAGGGGATCCGACGGACGAGTGACAATGGTGATAGCATTTGGATAAGTTAAGGCAAAAGTGGATCGGCTATTTTGTGAGTCACGGGATTGTTGCCGGTGTTTTCTCGGGTGAACCTAGAGTTATCAGTCACACGTGTTTGGTATAGAATCTCAATAAAGAAACAGTCGGAGGATGTCATCAGTCACACGTGCTTTTATCTCCATATTTTTTTGTTTGCTTTTTAAGAGGAGTTACTTTCCTTTTCTTTTTCTTCTCCGGATCTGTTGATATCTCGAAATTTCAGCACAGGATCTCAACAAAATCATCTCTAAAAATCACTCAAATTATCCCGCGAAATTAACCCGCGAATTTTCGATTTCCCCTTTAATTTCTCTGAAATCTCCCAAAGAAATGCTGCATAAATCTCTTCACTTTTCTCTGAATCCATCGCGTACTCTCACGATCTCACCGTCCCAAGAACAAACCTTTTTTGGTTGTTCATTCAGATCGGCCTTCATACCAAGGTTAGGTTTCTTTTCAAACCTATTTAGGAATTCGTTTTGGTTTTATTGATTCAAATTTTGTAAGTTAGGACATTGTAAAAAAGGTTAACATGCTAGATCTAATTGTTCAACTATTGTTGGCGAAAAGAAAATCAATCTCAACACACTTTTTATTAAAAAAAAAAGGAAAAAAAGAAAAGAACATTCAATTCTCAATTGGGTTTTCAATTTTCTCAATTAAAAACATCGAATTTAGCTGATTAAAGGATGTAATAGTTCAATTTATTTCTAAATAAACGATTTATGGTTTGCAATTATTTGATTAAAGCTTTTAATCATGTCTATTTGGAGCAAAAAAACGATGTTATGTTAGATTTCATAATAATAAATTCTTACCTGTAAATTTTGCCATCATGACATTATAAGAATTTAGCATATATGGAGCAGGAGTTTGGTTCAATGAACTTAATGCTAGTAATGAACTTACTGTTGGCTATGCTAGGTAGAGTTATGTAATTGCAAATAGTTTTGTAGAGATTGGTTGTTACAAGTTATCTGGTGCATATTTTTGATATGTGCATTTTTAGTTTGGTTATGATCTGTTTTTGGATTTGTATTGGTGGAGAGATAACCTAAGGTGTGACTATGGATTTCCAAGAATTTGCATTTCAGATTTCTTATCAATGTTTTATTATTTCTTTGTCTTAGGTTAAAGAGATAACCTAAGGTGTGACTATGGAGACATTGATGTATATTTGCAACCTATTATGGAAGAATTGAAAGAATTATGGGGCGTCGGTGGTAAGACGTACGATTCTTCTTTAGCTATGCTCTCTAGGCAGAGCACCAAGAGGCAGTTGGAACTGCCAATAAAGAAGTATGTTTTATTACTTTTTTTTTAATTTTTTTTGTAGAATATTTCAGTATAATTTTACTCAATTGCAGACTTTGAATTCTAATCTCAGTTATGCTTTTAGGTATCTGCGGAACAAACGACATCTTGAAGGGTGCTTGATGGACCTAATAATGGAAGAGGACTTGCTCCACTTGACTTCGAGATACTTGAGTTATGCTGAGACACACCTGCTAAAACAACGGAAGAGAGTTGTATGACTGCACTCGATTAGGCCAAGAGTTCTATCTTTCTGTGTTAATTCAAACTAGTCATGATTCAGGTGGTCTTAACTCATAAGAAACAATATGGTCTTAAAATACCTTTCAATTCTTATTTCGAGTAAGTTGATTGATTGTACGGATACTAAAATTTCTGGAACTCATTAATAATAATAAATACATAAGATCACTTGTTAAGCTATTTTACTAGATCATTCTTAATCCTTCTTGTTAAGGTGATTTTGGATTGAAATGTATGGTTAGAATAGCATTTTTGGTATGTGCAGCTATATTACAGCGGCTCATTCATAAATGTTAGGCATTGTTTTTCACTTGGCAGCGAAGTAGGTTTAAAATTGCATTACTGGAACTGTGAATTTAATCCTGCTCCCGGTTTTGGTTATGCAGTCACTGCATGCGTTGTAAACTGCTGTAGTCTCTATCTGTTAGTGATCTGCAGTCCTTGTGATACTGATCTTGGCGTCTGCATAACGATTCTGAACATCTACAATGAGTTTTCTATCTCTGCAGCGATTTCCAGATTGATGTAGGCATGTTCTCGCACTGCAAACTGCTGCAGTTTGCATGTATTTGGTGTGCAGTTGCTGCCATTACATTCTTAGAGTGGGGTTTTGATGTATATCTGTGTTGGTCGGCAGTGTAGTGCTTTCACCTGCAGAACTTGTTTTTATTTTGCAGTCTCATTCCTCGTCCCAGTTCCTGTCTATTGAGACTGGATTTTGTTTATGATGTACCTTGTATTTGGCCTAGCCTTTTCTTCCAACACAACCTTTCAATTTCGAAAAAAAAAATAGCATTTGCAGTCAGTGTTCCGTCTCAGCCATAAACAAATGTAAATATGCAAGATAGCCTGCTAAGTGCTCAATGCTCCATAAACTTAAATATAAATATGCAACCTCCATCACGCAAAAATTTTTCTGTAGACTAGACGAATGACAAATGTGGACGGTGGACCAGGTAATGACATCACTAGCACTAGTTTTCGTTAGCTAATTCCTGTAGAGGTGCTAACATTACCGGCAGTATCAAATATATATAGGAGACGGGGAACAGCTGGAAGCACGGCCCCAATTATCTCGCTGTATATCTTACCAAACAATACTAACTTCAATTCTTAGACCTTTTTTTTAAGGATCTCATCGTTTTACAAAATGGAAAGATTTGATACGATCCAAAATTCTCCCGCCTTGTTTTCCCTCCATCAAAATCCGCTTGTTTTCCCTCCATCAAAATCTCCCGCCTTGTTTTCCTTCCATTACTTTCCCTCTTTTAGGATCTTCGTTCCCCCAACTCATTATTTTTCTGAGTGTTGAGACTTGAGAAGAAACACCAAAAAGCAGAGTAGGAAATTGAGCAGGTATGTTTTTTTCCCCGTAGAAGTTGAATGATTAAACTTCAATTTATGTGATAGTAAAGCATGGGATACTTGGGTTGTATGTCAATTTTATGTTTATCAACTCGAATCGTGTTATCAGTCAGTTTGAATGGTTAGTAATATTGGGTTTTATTTGAATGTATTTATGCATATAACATGTTTGTAATATCACCTCTACTATTGTTGGTACTTGAGTTTCAATGTTAGAGTTACTGGAAACTTAGTCTTGATGAAGAAATCTTAGGACGAACTGCGAATCCGTTTATCTGATATCTTTTTTGATCAGGATGCAAAAAGTAATAAAAGGATATGTGGTAGAATATATATGCTTGTTGTAGTCAGTGTTAGACTCTTCTGCCGTCTAATCTATGTCGATGCCTAAAATGAAACATCTGTATGAGAATCTCTTTTCTCAAGTTTGCGTAGCTTTCTCCTATAATATATTTCTGAACTTTCTCATTGGCGATGGCAATGCTAATCTCACTTTACTGTTTTCAGGTGATCCCTCCTAAAGTGCATTTGTTAGCTGCTGCCCAGATTAGTTGGATTACCCTGGCGTTCAGTATGGATTTCCAAGAAGATGAAACTATCGACAAGAGTTGGTTGGAACTGCCAAGAGACCATCCTGACTATCAAGCGGGTGTCAAAAAGTTCATGAACTTTGCGTGCCGCGACTTAGAACCAGGGGAGGAAATATGGTGTCCGTGTAGAAGGTGCAATAACAAAAACTTACTGAAACCAACAAATGTGGAGGGGCATATACTGTGGAAAGGATTTCTGAAAGGATATGTCCATTGGATATACCATGGGGAGGGTGAGGAGGAGGACTATATGTCTACTGGTACTGTGATTGGAGATGAAGACGACCGAATGAAGGATCTGATAAATGAGATGGTGCCTGATTATGATGAAGATGCTCCATACGACGAAGTTTCAAATTTTTACCAGCTACTGGAAGATGCAAAGGTGCCACTATATTCTGGTTGTGAAAAGTACTCAAGGTTGTTCTTTACTATACACTTGCTTCATATCAAGTGCCAAGGTGGTTTGAGCATCAAGTGGTTTAACGTGTTACTGAATCTCCTTATCAAGGCATTTCCAGATGCCAAACTACCAAGGAGATTTTATGAAGCTAGGAAAACAATCAAGGACTTGGGTCATAGCTACACTAAGATCGATGCTTGTCCTATCGATTGCATGTTATATTGGAAAGATGACGCGAATCTAAATGACTGCCGGGTATGTGGTGTTTCTAGATGGAAAACCGTTTCTTCTAATATTAATAACGAGTCAGAAAATAGAAGGACGCCGAAAGGGAAGAAGATTCTTGAAAAACAACTAAGGTACTTCAACTTGAAGCCAAGACTTCAAAAGTTATTTATGTCTCCACAACCTGCAAAAGATATGCGATATCATGCTGAAGAACGTATCGATGATGGACTTTTGAGACATCCTGCTGATGCGCAGACATGGAAAACCTTTGGTGAGAAGTATCCAACGTTTGCAGTTGACCCTAGGAATGTGAGAATTGCATTAGGAAGTGATGGCATGAATCCTTACGGAAATATGATGAATCCACATAGTACATGGCCCGTGGTTATAATCATCTACAACTTACCACCATGAGAGGTTATGCAAGATAAAAACTTCATTTTGTCTATGATAATTCCGGGACCCAAGTCACCAGGAAATGATATCGATGTTTATTTACAACCCCTCATAGAAGAACTGAAGGAATTATGGTACACTGGCATTACCACTTACGATGCTTCAAAGAAAGAGTATTTTCAATTGCGTGCAGCATTGCTTGGCACTATTAATGACTTTCCTGCACTAGCTATGCTCTCTGGTGGAGCACCAAGGGGTCCTTAGCATGTCCTTGTTGTGGGTCTGACCCATGTTCAACTCGACTGAAGTATGGAGGTAAGTTTTGTTACATGCAACATCGTCGGTACGTGCCTGCTGGTCATCCGTGGCGACAACAGACAACACCCTTCAACGGGGAAAAAGAGATGAGAGAAGAAGAACCACATCTAATGAATGGGGATCAGATAAATTATCAATTGACACATTTGCAGCAAGTATAATTCGGCAAGAATGCCAAACAGAACGGTCTGACACCAACAGTACCGGTCAATTTTGACCACAATTGGAAAAAGAAGTCTATTTTTCGGGAAGAGTTGCCATATGTGAGCACAATTTTTTGTTTCCATAATCTTGACGTGATGCACATTGAGAAAAATATCTTGGAAATTTTGTTGGGAACAATAATGAAAGTAGAAGGGAAGACAAAAGACAATATCAAGGCCCGTTTTGATCTTATGGATATGGGAATAAGACCGGAGTTTCATCCGACAAAAAAAGGAGACAAATTTGTGATGCCAACAGCTAGGTATGTGATGTCCCCGAAGGAGATGGATACTTTTTGTAGAAATTTGAAGGATATCAAGGTTCCCGATGGATATTCTTCAAATATTTCTCGTTGTGTTAATGTTAAAGATCGAAAGATGATGGGTCTGAAATGTCATGACTGCCATGTGCTGATGGAGTGCTTACCGCCTATTGCGTTGTGGGGATTACTGCCTGAAGATGTATGTGATGCAGTGAGTGAGCTGTGTATGTTTTTTAAAGCATTGTGTACACAGGTTCTCAACATAGTGGATCTGGACAAACTACAAGACAGAATTGCAATTACTTTGTGCAAGTTGGAAAAGATATCCCCCCCAGGTTTTTTTGTCGTGATGATGCATTTGCCAATTCATCTACCACAACAGGCAAATGATGCTGGTCCAGTTCAGTATCGTTGGATGTACCCGATTGAGAGGTATGGTTTAACCACTTTCTGTATGTTTTGAAATCTAAATATTAATGTTGATCGATAGTTTTCTTATATTAGTTCAAGAAAACAAATATACCATTCTTAGATACCTCACACATTTTCTGTACTTTTTGTAGTATACATGTGTACAGTTTTACGTAAATTACAGCCATTTTCCTGATAAGAATTACGTTTTAGGTATCTGTGCAAGTTAAAGTCTTATGTGCGAAATAAAGCATGTCCAGAAGGTTCTATGGATGAAGCATACCTAATAGAAGAGAGCCTCACTATGCTTACGCGATACTTGAATAGTACCGAGACAAAATTCAATCAAGTCTCAAGGAACGAGGATTATGAAGAGCCACCCTCACGTGAGAAATTGGTCGTTTTCAGACAATCTGGTCGTCCCGTTGGAGCTGAAACTTTTGGAACGCTTGAGGACTCGGAGATGGAACAAATCCAACTTTATGCTCTGCAGAATACTGCAGATGTGGATCCATACGAGAAGTATATACATTTTGTTTTGCTTTTACAGCTAATAATCTTTAAATTTTGTCAAGTTCAGTAGTTAACTATGTTAAGCATTCCACATACAGTGAACACAGAGAAGAATTAAAAAGACGTGGCGTAAGGGACGCTGATGTTGAAAGAAGACACAACAAAGAATTTCCTTTTTGGTTTGCCAGCAAAGTAAGTACATTTATATATATTCAAACACAATACATGTTTTTAGGATTTCACAACCGGACATGAATAGATATATCAACTGCATAAAAATGATCTGGTGAGTGATGAACTCTATTCAATGAGCCAAGGTCCTAATAAAGAGTGTTCGTCTTTCAACGAATACATCATCAACAGGTTCAGATTCCATACAAAAGCGTGGGAGATGCGATGGAAGACACAGAATAGTGGAGTATGTATAAAGGGAGGGGAAGGTGAAGACGATGATATGAATGATTATTATGGAGTGGTGTCTGAAATTATCGAGGCACGCTATTTGAACCAATTACGAATTCTTTTTTTCAAATGCGATTGGCGTCCGGTTGCAAATCAAGGTGGATCCAAAAGAGATATCTATGGATTCACCTGTGTTAATCTCAATAGAACCTGTTATGCGAATGAACCATTTGCGTTAGTGCACCAAGCACAACAGGTTTTTTATATGAAGGACATAAAGAATCGACAATTAGAAGTGGTTATAAAAACACGACCTCGCTGCTCTTACAACATTCCTGAGAAAATTTCAGAGGAACTTATTGCACCAGAAAACTCGAGTTCTGATGAAGCGTATCAAGAATGGTATTCAAGTTATTCAATAAACGATCTTAGACGAGTGCCACAACAAGATCACAATGAAAATTTGGTTAGGGATATGACTGATGTTCCACCAGAAACCATCAGCCATGAAGAAGTAGTAGCTGCCATTCAAAGACAAGAGGAGGAGGAAGCTGATAGTGACGCAGTTTACACCACTGACGAAGACGATGACTTTGAACTTGGCGATATGGGATTTTAATAGCTTGCATTTGGGGAAGATGCAGTTTATGCACGCTATTCACATGTATACAGTAGTCAAGTTTTAATTTTTGTTTAGGAGGAATTTAACCTTTTCTGTCTTGTTTTGGTTATATGGAACTTTTGAACTATATCTGGAAATGGAAGCGATGCCCATACTGAAATATGGAATTTTTTTTTTCTTTTCAAGTAAATTTTTACCACTTAGGTATGAAACTACAATATATTTTGTTTATCAAGCTACAAAGGAGCATCTTTGTCAGCTTTTAGGGATGTAAGTTCTGGCCTTAGCCTTCATTATTCTTAAAACAAACAAAGTTTTCTTACAATTGGCTTGGATCGATGCCTTCTATATGTAGTCGATATTTTAACACAACTTAATTACTAAAATTCTCTGCAACAACCAAATGTGTACAAAATTAAACCGTGATCAGAATAACATGTCTAGAGTCTAGACTATTGAGTATGGGGGCTCAGCCGCAAGGCTTCGATACACCAACAACTTAGTCCTCATACAATTAGTTACTCTTCTTAAGTTAATCTTCTAAGATCCTCAAGTTGGTTCCCAAAACTAGCTCAAGGTATATGCCTACTATAGTTGGCATGGTTATGTCCAAAAGGTTTAATCAAATAGGTAGACTGGTAGTTGGGTTACTTCAGCGGCTAAATACATGATTAGGAAACTTATGTCTTGCTGTTGGTTTTCTCCAAGTGGTTGAATGTCTAAAGATACTAGTGCATTTGTTTAGTTGGCGAACCTTTATTGCTAATGGGTTTTAGAATCTATAGTTTCTTACCGTTTAGTGGCTTAAATCAATACAGAACCCCAGTTGCCTTTCCTAGTGGCTTAAACAGTTTAGGCAACTAAATTTCTCTGCTGTTGAAAAATTTTAGTAGCCTTTGGTCAGTTTTTTTTTATTGACCCCTCAATCGATATTGATTCACAAGATAAGTTAAATGGACAAATTCGTCGACGTGTCTGTGTATTGAACCAACTCGGCAGAAAAAATCAGCAGAGTGACGGTTATTTGGGTTACCGGTGTCGGTGCAGAATTTTTCGTGAATTCTCCTCAAATAACTCATACTCATTATGCCTCCTTGCCTGCGTTTTTCTCCTCGTCTCGGATAGAATTCAACATAGCGCCTACATAAAGATAAATCTTCTTGAATCATGAACTCCATAGGATTAATGAATGGTTGTGCCATTATGTAGAAGTTGATGATGTTGGAGAGAGTTAAAGGGTATTTGTGTTGCCTAGAGGTTGAAAGAAAACTATCCTTATATAGTTTAGAGTATCGACGACCCTATATGTTGATGGCCGACTATCATAATCGGTAATTTAAAATTTCACTTAACAACCGATTATGAAATTGTCCCAAATTTTGTTTTGGTGAAATCTCTAGTTTTTTGAATTTGGGAACAACCATAATCGGTAGGTTAACAAATTCCCTTAACAACCGATTATGAAGTTGTCCCAAATTATTTTTTGGCCGAACTCTCTAGTTTTTCGAATTTTGGAACTGCCATAATCGGTAGATTAAAAATTTCACCTAACAACCGATTATGAAGTTGTCCCAAATTTTGTTTTTTCCAAAATCTCTAGTTTTTCGAATTTGGGAACTACCATAATCGGTAGGTTAATAATTTAATATAACTTCCGATTATGATGTTGTCCCAAATGTGGTTTTTGTCCAAAATATCATTTTTTCGAGTTTTGGAACTACAACAATCGGTAGTTTCACCAATCATTTATGAACTTAACATATCTACTGATTTTTCATGGCCACAAACTATATTTCGAGTGTAGACTTTAACAATCGGTAGCTAATATTCC
Organism: Papaver somniferum; assembly: GCF_003573695.1. Classification (NCBI taxonomy): domain Eukaryota; kingdom Viridiplantae; phylum Streptophyta; class Magnoliopsida; order Ranunculales; family Papaveraceae; genus Papaver; species Papaver somniferum. The sequence goes on along the minus strand of NW_020620936.1, from coordinate 978,294 downwards.
TATATTTACTACCGATTATGCAAGGAAAATTGGGTAATCTCCGGAAAATTAGACATCCCATAACCTTGCCAATGGGTTGGGAATAAAATAGTCGCCCCTAATTCTTTCAGAATCGCCCCTAATGACGCCAGGTTATTTTAAGCAACCTATACTTCCTAGAATTCGCCATGATTTTTCTGAAAGGAACATAGTGCTTAGGACTCTTGCTAGCAAATCATTGGAAATTCTCCGGTATACATACTTACAGTTAAGGACATGTTGGATGCAACCTGTTTGAAAGATGGATGATTCTGCATGCAGTGGTAGCTAGGTTGTTTAGTAAAGGATCTGTGGTGTAATGGTAGCGCATCTGAGTCCAACTCAGAAGGTTGTATGTTCGATTCAAACCAGATTTATTGTAACTTCATTACACTATCTATAGATCTGTAGCAAAAACGTATTCAGAATAATAAGTTACCAGATACAAGTTTTCTATGTTAGTCGGTATGTTGTTGATAACTTTTTCAGTCAGTCGGGTTTGTTGAGTGTTTTTTTCACAGCTGGGTATTTAAATGTTGTCGTAGATATGAACAAAAAGAACAATCCCCTGTGTTTTTCTCTATAGATATCTTATTCTTTGGGTTCAAATCTTCCAATCACCACACCATTTTAAGGTATTAGCAAGCTAATTTTCTGTTACTAATTTTTGTTGCTAATTGGTCGCAACGGCAGATTGCAGCATCCCTCATGTAAGTCACATTATACTTTGACTATAGATTTTCACCTAATAGGTGGATGATGTTCACATTTAATCAATATCACTATTCAATTATCAAGGAGTCAACGAATAAAAAAATAATTAGTATTACTATACAATTATTCATGACTCAACGAACAGAAAAGGCACCAAGAATATTTTTCAAGAAACATCAATGGTAGTACATAGAAAACATAAAATGGAATTTATCAATGGGGATACCAAATAACATAAGCATATTAATGATATTTTAAAGTATTTTTTATGCAACATACCAAGACAAAAACCATGTGTTGAATACCGGAGATCACGTGATGCATGACTCTAATCATAGGTTGAGCAGCAATCATAGGTAAAGTGCTTGGAATAAATAAGCATATGGTTTCACTCTTTCAACAAGAAGAACGCGTATACTTGAGCAATGATTATATATTTTCTTCTTTTAAAAATTGTGACGAAGATCAGTGGATGTATCTCATATAAATTTTAAATCAAATTGAAAATATGTATATGCCAAGCTATACTTTGCAATTAAAAATTAGCCTACCAATTATTCTTTTGAAAAATTTCAATAAAAGACAATGCATTATTAAGGATACAAGATTAATGAACACAACTAGGAGATCTGGATATTGATGCAGATCCTAACTAATGTTGCTGCTGGGTATATACCAATAATACGATGGAAAGTGATGAGATCGACAGATGGGATACATGTAGATAGATATTAATATCTTGAAAAAGTTTGTTTTGCAAGTCAGATGAAACAGAGTAGGGCACAAAGAGCCTACATAATGCTGGACTCTGCTTGACATCCTGTGCTTTTATAAAAGATGAAAATCCAGTGTATATTAGTATTTCAAAAATACTTGGTGAGCCATCCAGACTAAAAATTACTGTTATCAAGAAGAATGAGTTGTTACATGGGTATACAAAAACGGTGAAGCGTGAATGTATTGATGAGAATTCACCACTTATAGATCAAATGGGATATTGGAATCACATGGAGTTTCAAAAATGACTACATACTCTTTACGACTTTCAAAAAGAGGAGGATATCTCTTGGCTTAATAAGTTGATTGGTTCCTATAAATATCTATGTCTTTTCGGTTCTTGACATTTACTAACTACTCATTTGGTATTAGGTTGTCCTGAATTTAATTTTCTTTCTATTCTAGGTTGCTTTTATTTATGAAATTTCAATATTTTGCTGTTAAGAACAAGTTCATATCAATTAATGTTCTTTGATATATAAATTATATTTTATCTTATAAATTCTATTCTTAAAGAGAGATAATTCAAAAGCATGAAAGGTTCAAACATATATTGTATTAGTGTTTGAATCAATGTGTTCTTACAAACACAATGCATATATGTTAATTACTTTTGATAGCAAACACAATGTGTTCTTAAGTTGTCACTTTTAACTAAAGGATTCCAACTATCAGACCAATTTTTGATAGATGGGTGTACAACTGTTTTTAGTTGTAATAGTACGAGGTGTTAATGTTTCAACTGGATGTATGAAATGGTTCCGTACACCATCTGATCTGAAGGACATTTAAGGTGCAAATTTCATAGTTTTTCTCATATAGGTCATTATGCAAAGGAATACTGATTACGGGTTTGGTATGTTGATGTACCTGAATGGGTGTTTGCTAACAATACTTCCTTTAGAGAAATTAATATGCGGTTGTGTTTATGGGTGAAAACTATTTCTGCTGGTTTTGGTGATCTTGGGTGTGTGTGGATGAGAAATGAATCTAAACCCTAAACAAATGCACTGCACAGGAGTGCTTTTTGATTTGAGAGATCAATATATACAATTCTGGCCTAAACCAAGAAATGGTCGTTCCAGACTTGCTTCGGTCACAAAGTGAAGGAGATGGGGTTGATCTTAGGGAGGGAAGCGAAGAAGGTGTTGAGATTGTGAACGTGTTGGTTGTTTATGACTTGTATCAGAATGTTGAACTGGCTTGCAAAATGTAAGCTATCGGTTCTGGTGTTTTCTGAATACGAATGACAACACTTGGTTTTCTATGTCTGTGTTGTTTGGAAATAGGAGAACTTATTTATACAAGTCATTGAGTGCAACCCTCATCTCGTAGGAAGTGGAGGGAGTGAAGTGATGGAGTAGTGAGACTGTGTAGGTGATTATCACACGATCACGTCTTTTCCCACTTCTTCCATCATCGCTAACCGTCCATGCCTCCTGACACGTTCTCGTAATGGCGCGTTGCACGCTGCACACTATAAACCGCCAGATCAATACCCCAGTAAGTATCCCCTAGTTTGTGACATGCTTGATGTTTCGAATGAGTGGACCGTGGGACCCACAGGAAGTAGCATACAGTGCTAAGTTAAATAACTAAGTTATTTAAGAAATCGATATTCATGAAAAATCGTGTATGCTTGATGCATGTAATGCATCGAAAACAATTAACATTTACGAAGCATCGATGTTTTAAAGCTTAACCGAATAAGTCGCGGATTAAGCGTCTTAAAATAGCATCACGCCCAACCATCTTCGAGTGATCGTTTGGAGGCCGCATGGGAGAGCCATCTCCTGGTCGATCACTCCATGTGGAAGAGTGGAGGACGGTGATCACCTAGGTGCCTCATTGGCCGTTTAACTCTTAGCCTAAGCTGTCCGACCAAGCTGGCAAAGTTGGACGGACGAGATGATCTGCGACACATGTTTGCGACCGTTGATGGACTTTTAGGATTTTAAAGAGGTGCGCAAGCATCCTCTTTGGCTTGATCCAATTCAAGCATGGCACCAATTTTGGTGGGACCGATTGGTCGTGTATGGAGGTGGTCCGTTGTTGTGCACGTCTATACCTCGCAGTCCCGTGAAGGATGGATCTAGGCCACTCAAGTTAACTGCCAAAAATGAGTGGCCGTGATCGATTTGTGATAGAAATCCTTTACCACAAAGGATTTGGGAACCGCGTGACATGCCTCCTTTGGGCATGCGTTTCGAGGCGCTCGACCATGGTTGGCCTAGGTCGATCGGTCACACACATTCATGGTCCCACGGTGATCACGTTGATACTCTTGGTACCTCTTAAGTCTATATCTACACCCCCCATTTAGGCTGGCGAAGATGGATGGACGCGATCGAACTGCGACAGTTATGCAGCGCCGCAAACCCTAATTAGGGTTTTAAAACGGTCACACACCTGTGACTTTGGCCAATCGGTTTAGCAAGCTATGCCTCTCTTTTGGAGAGGTCAATCGTGTGGTGCCCACGTCGGGCTGACGGTGAACATATGTGCACCTCCCTGATGGTCTTAGGCGCGATCTAAGCCATCCAAACATGCTGGTTAAGTTGGATGGTTGAGATCAATTTTAGACGCTAGTGGAATTTCCGTGAGCCTCGAAAAGCCTCACGCCCATCATGTTTTGGGCAAACTTTCATGGTTCCATGACGATGCCGTGAGCAAGCCGATCAGGTAGGGACAGAGTGGGCCCGCCAATGTATGCATTAGCGCTTCAATGATCATTCGCGAGATGATCTAAGTCATCCAACCAGGCTGGTGAAGTTGGACGGTCGTGATGATTTTAAGACTGCCTTGAACAGTCTAAGCTCGTCGAACTTCTTGAAAGCAGCGCAACCACCCTATTTTAGGGCTGGTGTTTGACGTGCTGGGAGGAGTTCGTGTGATATTCGACCGGCTAGGGCATAAGAGGGCCCGCTGGTGGTCATCACGTCAATCGCCTACTCTTGCCAGGGTTTGTCTAGGCTTGTTAAATTACGCGGCCAACTCGTGTGATCGCGATCGTTTCTGAGACTGATATGGACAGTACAGATTTTCCTTAAGGAAATGAAATGCGTTCGATCAAGATGAAAGTGTATCGATTCGAAATTCTCTTTGTCAGAGAATGATGCATCCTGTACGAGTATTTCGTGCATGTCTCAAAATTGGCACTTGGAGATTCATGTTACTCTGCTGAGAGTGAACACTCAGTCGTCATGTCATGCTAATAATGAGAGCTCGGTTAAAAACAACACAGGAAACACTAGGCTAATCATGCATTGATTGATAATGCTATAAATACACAGAATATTTGGGATTGTTGCTACATGCACCATTCTGAGTGAATTTTGTATATTTATTGAATTGCTTCAAATAAATAAAACGAGAGGATTTCTGCGCTTATCGTTTGTCAAATGGCCTTACCCTTCGCAGAATATCGGCACAGTAAATCTGGTTTTACAATTTTAGCCCTGAACTAAAATCCACCATCAACAAGTTGACATGTTGCAATTCTCATTTTTCGAGGGATAATAATAGTACAAAATCTATTTAACCTGGCATGTTTAGGGGCAACCCCAAAATAATTAGGGGCGACTTTTTTATTCCCGACCCATAAACAAGGTTATGGGATATCCTAAATGTTAGTAGAATACCTTAATGCACTTTATAATCGGAAGTAAAAAAACACACAAAGACTACCGATTGATATGAATTTGTGCTAGATGCGTATTTGGGGCTATTATTAATCGGAAGTTAATGATAAATTTTTTTACTATCGATTATAGGATACTCCAAAATTCAAAAAAAAAATATTTTTGCAAAGTCTCATTTTGGGGCTACTCTATATTCGGTAGTTATATGAACTATTTTGACTAACGATTATGGTTGTATAATTGCAAAGGGAGCCACTGTATAATCGGAAGTCAGGATAACTTCATTTACTACCGATTATAGGCTCAACCAAAATTCAAAAAATAGTGGATTTTTGCAAAATATCATTTTGGGGAAACTTTATATTCGACAGTTATATGAACTATCTTTACTACCGATTATGGTTGGATTTCGGCAAAGAGGTCCACTGTATAATCGGAAGTCAGGATAACTTCATTTAATACCGATTATAGGCTCAACCAAAATTCAAAAAATAGAGGATTTTTGCAAACTCTCATTTTGGGGTAACTCTAATTCGGGAGTTAAATAATCTAAATTCACTACCTATTATGGTAGCATTTTTTCCAAAGGTCTACTTTAATCGGGAGTCAAGATAACTTTATTGACTACCGATTATAGGATAATTAAAATTCAAAAGATAGAACATTTTATTTTTGGGATACTTTATATTCGGAATCTATATAAACTAAATTGACTCCCGATTGTGGATTAACTTCCCGATTGTAAAATTATCTACCGTTTGTGAACGGTAGTTTAACCATTAAAAAAAATTGGAGATAAGGGATGGCCACATTTTACGTTTGGGTGACCCTTTTTATCTTGTGTGTGGCCCATAATTCTTTTGGGGTCGCCACTAAATATGCTAGGCTATTTAATTCTATTAGTTTTCAGTGTTTTTGTATTTCATTTCACTATGAACATGTAATACAATGGCAGTATAAAATTAATCCCAAATGCAAAGGTAACAATATGTACACCAACAAATGACGGATTTTATGTTTTATTCCGCATACATGGTTGTTGGGTAGAACTAAAATATGTATACCAGCAAGAAAGGTTGAGCCGGGGCCATTAGGCCCGGTGATACCTAATATTAGATGAAACATTTTGAGAATCAGAAGTTGCCATTTTTCACAAACCTAGGATTCAAACGGTAAGGATGACTAATATTCTATTAGGTATTTATACAAACAACCAATGTTTACAACCTTGATAAATCCTCAAAACAAATTAGGATTCCAATATTTCACAAACAATCCAAATTGCAGAAATTAGGATTCGTAAGCGCAACAGAACAAATTAGGGTTCTTATCGTCACAATGAACAACAATACAATAATATACTTACAATTAAATCCTTTTCATTTACTCTTCTTCTTGCGTCTCTTTTTCTCTATTTCTTCACCTCAGGCACCACCACATCCGTCACTATCTCATTACCACCTCCATGACAATCTACTTCTTCACCTCAAGTACAGGAAAAAAATACTATGACTTTGAGAGGAGGAGAATGATTTAATTATGGGTTTTAGAAGGAATAAACATCAATTGATTTGATTTTTGGTTTTAGGAGTCTACCGTTTGGTGATTTACGATTTAGTTTTGGGGTTTTCGAAATATTATTTGATTTTTGGGTTTCAGAAGGTGGTGGAGGAGAGTGGTGGGGGTGATGACAGTCGTTGAAGATGGTGGCGGCGTGTGTATGACCATAATATTAAACATATTGTCAAGCCTATAATTAAATACAATTTAAATTTAAGCCCAAAATTATTAAAGTATAGTGTGATGATGTTTCCACCACCTCTGACCACCAAAGCCACCGCCAACCACCTCCGACCACCAACCACCACCGTTAAAACCACCTCTGACCACCACCACCACCAACCACCACCACCACCAACCACCTCTGACCACCACCGCCACCCACCGTCGTCGCCACCCAGCACCACCACCACCGCTAACAACCATCGCCCACCACCATCGCCGACATGTAGATGTGTAAACAGAAGTTACACATGCATATGGCATGTGTATCCAGAAGTTACACATCCATATGACATGTGTAATGCAAAGTTACACTTGTATATATATATATATATATATATATATATATATGAGACTCACATATGAGTATGGTAAGAAATGGTTACCCATGTGTACCTAGAAGTTGCACATATGTATGGCATGTGCATCTAAAAGTTACACATTCATATGCATGTGTAACTTTTTATTACACATGTTATATGTATGTGTATCTACAATTTAGACATCCATATGCATCAGTTATACATCAAAACTACATATACGGAAGATACATGTATTACTTTAATTTTCATTTACAATAATTCGTTTGTTTATCAATTAGATCAATCTGCACGAAGGTTTAGCAGGCAACAACAAACACCTTGAAGCATACCACATTTTTTTCAAAAATAACCAAATAATTAACATACTTCTTTGCAATGCGTTCCCTGCTAATCTTATATACAATAGCAGCCCTGACCTAATCACTTGCAGCAACTTCTGTTAACTCTTCATCAAGTAAAAAACTGAACCTTGCAATTGAAAGTGTAGATGGGGAAAAACGATTTGCTAGTTTTTACGGATTGAGGAGGTGACCGTGTGGATAATCCTTGAACCGAGCAAATGCTCAACCTCACACAGATGCACTGCAAGAAGGGAGTGCTTTAAGTTCGAGAGATCAATCTGTAGGACTCCGGCCTAAACCAAGACAATAGCCGTTCCAGAGTCAATTCGGTCACAAGAGAGGATGGGCTGATTTGTAGGAGGGAAGTTGAGAAATGTGTGAGATCAATGGTGATCGAGATTGTAGGTGTGTTGTGTATTCTGCGTAAGAAGGTTCTGAATGATTGAATTTACTCAGTTGAGAGTGATTGCTCAGACGATCAGTTCGTGTAGACGAAAGATTTTCTGTGTGAACTTGTCGAGAAATTCTTGTATAGACGAATGTTTTCCCTTCAATCATGATTAAGAGGCCTTTTATATTTCTGAGTTAAAAACACCATGATCCCATGAAATGTGACAAATGCTGGAGTTAAAGAGTGGGGAAGTGAAAATCGTGTTGAAACTAGTTGCTCATCGTGCAGATACTTGGTTAACTTTCGACCCACTACTTTTCTAACTCCTCCAACTGATTGCACGACTTGCTCACATTCTCATCGTGCGTATGAACACACGTGTCGTAGACCGCCAGACCAAAACCCTAGTTAATATCCCCTCATGTGACACGATTGACATATCGTGATTGTGGAGTCAGTTGCTGACTTTATGGGACGATGAGTCCTTATGTTGCTGAGTTGAACATGACTTTGCAAATGTTCTGAGACTCATGAATTGAACATGTCTGTTGAGACAGAGGTATAATTATGTTGGTTGTTAAAGTGAGCAAATATTGCTCGTATGAGAAAATATTGCTCGTTTGATAAATTGTTGAATGTTGATAATCAATATCATGGACTGAACAAATATTGAATATTGGTAGTTGAACCAATATTCATGGACTGAGAAAATATTGAATATTGAATATTGATAGTTGAACCAATATTCATGGACTGAGCAAATATTGAATACTGAATATTGATAGTTGAACCAATATTCATGGACTGAGCAAATGTTGCTCATTGATGAATTATTTAATATTGATAGTTGAACCAATATTCTTCAGTGCGAATAAATATTGTTCATCTGAGCAAATGTTTCTCATTTGATGAATTGTTGAATATTGATAGTTGAACCAATATTCCTTAGTCTGAGCAAATGTTGCTCATTTGATGAAGTATTGGTAGCATGACCAATTAAATATTAAATTAAAATACTGGCGACCAAACCAAGTATAATTAGAGTGTTGATCATGGGATCAACATAAAATTTAGTGTTTGAATCTGGAATTATGAACCTTGAACTCAAAGCCCTAATTTTGATCAATTGCTGAATTGATGATTTATTGAAAATCATTTATGAAATGAAGGAGGGACCGACTACATGGGATGATGAATCGACCATGTAGCGTCTAGATGCTCACGTGAGCAAAATACCAAAGTCTCTTGAAGACCAGTTGGTGAAAGGATGATCAAATGCTGGTTTAATCATTTGTTGCTAAAAAATAATGTTTATTTCAGCATTAGGTGTTAAAACCTAACTATGAAGATATGAGAGAATGACCATGGAATCATGAAACCGTCCTTGGTTGGTCATGGGATCATTTGTTGATCATTTTTATGAAGTTCCAATTTGTTTGGAAGAGTTTTGGACCTAATACGTGCAATTGTGCAAATTAGATCAAATCATGAAAAGTACATGGGACTGGCTCCTTGATAGCCAAAGAGCCAACCTTGGTCGGTCAAGTTAACATGCTCACGTCACCAAAGTGTCCGCGTCCCAGTCTTGAGAATTTTGATATTTTCTGGTGTGCGGTTGAGCAACATTTTGAGAAAATATGAAAAAATCAGATGAAGGAAAATAATAATAAAAAATGAAGGAATCATGAAGTGTGGGACCGGCTATGGCCAAGGAATGGCCGGCCGACCAAAGAGCCCGGTCCCAGGGTATTTTTCATGATTTTAGGGAAATATCATAAAACCAAGGAATTTGTTGAAATCAAGGAGTTTTTATGAGATGAGGGAAACATAAAAAATAATGATAAAAAAGTAAGGGGCATGTGGGACCGACTAGGGCCCGGTCCCACGAGTTTCCCTAATTTTATATTATTTTTCATGGGTTTAGGGAAATATCATGAAATCAGGGAATTTTCATGGGATGAGGGAAATAACAAAATAATAAGGAACCATGAGGTGTGGGACCGGCCACAGATAGGGCATGGCCAGCCGTCTGGTGAGATTGGTCCCACGACATCTTTCCTAATTTTTATTATTTCTTTGTCTTGAAGGAAATTTCTTGAATTTAAGGAGTTTTTTCGTGAAACGAAGAATATTTGTTCAAATGAAGAGATTTTCATGAGAACAAGGAAAAATAATAAAATATGATAAAATATAAAATTGGGCGTGGGACTGGCCACGACACGACCGGCCGGCCGGTGGGCCCAGTCCCCTAGCGCCTTGATTAATATTTTATTATTTATTATTTTCTTCCTATTTTGCATAGGTTCATCGTTCCTCGTGTTTTGGAATGCTCGTTTGTGCATTATTGCTGAGTACACTCGCACCATTTTGGTCGGGGCTTACTCGATAGCTGCTCAGATGCACGTACGTTGAATATTTATCACTAACCTGTGGAATTCTGCTGGGAAGAACCACAAATATTACGAAATATCACTAATATCACTAACCTATGAAGTGACGAAATATTACGAAAAATCGTAGAATATTGTTGAATATTCAGTTAACGATTAGAGATAATTAATTGATGGCTCTATACTAGCAGGCATGCTATCTAGGAGCATTAATTATCTAAGAATTGAGAGATATGAGCTTGTTGAAACGTCATATTTCTCTTATATAATCAGGGAAAACCTTGTTGCATCCTGAAGACGTTATTGTTCTATACTAGCAGACATGCTTCTTAGGAGCCGTCCAATATTTTGATTCTATATAGAAATAATTACTGAAATTGCTCAGTATTCATGAGATACGTCGTTGCCTCATCTAAGAGACTACACATCTTCATACACTCTGAGAGACATCATTTTGGGTCAGAGATTTTATGGCATGAGCTTTCATGCTTTAATGAGAGACATGAGCCTCAATACTCATATGATTGCCGGATCAGGAGCATGTATAATTATGGTTATACGATTTTAACTCTTGTCGAAAATCCACCATCTACATTAAGTCCCCTTCTTAGTGAGGGACAGTCATGTTCCTCAGTCAGCACTGAATGGTGATTTTCCAGTTGCAAATAAAATAAGTAATTGAACTTAGTCATAAGATAAGACGTTACCGGATTTTGACTGAATGAGCAAACCATGGTTCGAATGAAAAACCCCAGTGGAATAATAGAGCATCATCCAACGAGCATAAATTGGTGTAGAACCGCTGACTTGGTGGTGGAACCTTGGTTGTTTTAGGATTCACGGGCCGGGCCCGAAAAGGAAATCCCTATGGAATTAGGTTTTGGAAATAAAATTGATATAAAAGGGAATTAATCCTTTTTTTTTTAATTTCACCTTGGACGACCACCACCTTCATCAACTCATCATCTCCCTCACGTCAACAGGATAAAAAGAAAAAAAAATCACGGGAGCGCCGCCGCCGTCCGACTGGAGCAATCATTGTACGGACGGCGCCGACCAGGTACGCGTTTTTTTTTTGCTGAGTTCATGAGTTGTTCATGATTTGATCATATTGAAGTTATATACATGTGCATATATGAGTGTGAGTTTTGTTGAAAACCCTTGTTTTTTGGAAAACGTATGTTCGTTTCGATTGGTAGTTTAAGAAACTAGTAATAGTCCCTGACTTGAGAGAGATTTTATTTTGAAAAAGACTTGTGTCCAGTGATAAAGTTTTGTTTATGAGCTTTCATGGAAACCAAAACTTCATTTCAAAAGATATGAGCTTTTCACAAGACCGAAATAAACCTTCGTTTTAAAGAAAATGCTCATACGAAGGAAAAGAGATTTTTTTTATATGGAACCATGACATATAATATAATTCCATATATTTATTTACATGAGTTTTCTCACGTTAGATAAAAAATTTTGAAAATTTACGTGAGTTATTCACGTTAATTATGATTTCGTAAAATCAAAATAGGGGTTTTGAGTAACCCCCAAAATTAGACAATTTATTTATGATGAAATATTGTCTTGGTGTAAATTTCATAGCCTAGCTGTGGATGTTTATATTATGAAAATTGTGTTCATGATTTTATGAAAAACCAGTTTCAATCTTATGATAAGGTTTTGTTCGTTATTGCATGTTTCAAAGAACGAACTAACCTTGGAGTGCTAACTCTTGCATCACAATCACTACTGAAATCGTGAAAAGTTAAGAGTTAAGAGTTACCATTTTTGTAGTGGATTTATTATCATCATGTCCATAATTTTATGCTATTGGTTCCAGAAAATGGTGACTTCCAGCAGCAACGATTATGATTATAGTTATTCCTCGAGCTCTTCTGACGAGGATTTCAAAGCTTCTGCAGCCAAATCGAAAACCAAGACAAATCATGCTGAGGGGGAAAAGCCTGACATACCCCTTAATGACCATAGAGTCACTTATGCTGAGCTTATGAAGAGAAAAGCCGAGGATGATGAGGCGGACGACCGTCAGCGTAGAAAGGATCGAATCCGGCGCAGAATACTAGCGGCTGAGGAAAGACATCGATTTGCCAACGGTGTACCTTCCGACTCTGATGCTTCAGAAGATGAACCAGTGTGGGTGCCGCGGGATCGCAAGATTAAGACAGATCGTCGTACCATAGAGCTCAGAGAGATTACGAAACTAGTCGAGGATAAAGCGGCAGAGGACTCGGACGATCCTAATATCCATCCAGACTTCATCAATGGACCTGATAGTGACTCCGATGAAGAAGAGGATTTTGATAGTGATGATGAATCTGATCTGACAACTCAGATAAATCTGACGAGTAGCTTTACTCCTGATCTTACTTAAACATTTGAATGTTTTCTTAGCCTTCCTAGTAGACATCTTCGTTATTTGAATAGATTCACTTCAGTACTAAGATATTCCTTTTGAATAATAAATCCTTTTAATAATGTTGGTTATTCTTGATTGAATCAAACAGAATGAGCCAATGCTCATGCGCCAAAACCCATCATGATCCTTTTGGACTTGCCTTGGCGGTTTTCATCTGCAAAATACTAGGATACGCTGCATATGCTGAGAAAACATGCGACATATACAAGTCCGTGTGACTATAACCAGCTTTGGTCAGTCCCCAGTACGTTATTTTCCTGCGCGTCTCCAGTATTGATCTTGTTTGAAACTTAGGGTTTCAGTAAAACTCGCAACTGAATTGACTATTCACAGAAGATAAGCACCCACCGTATCTCATATATATCTCCAAGACTTAGGGTTTAGCATTTACGCAAATGCTTCTTCCGTTCCTGAGTTAGTTTCATCGCGCAGAGAAAATTTTGATTATCATACCTTTCGTCGCTATGTCCAGCAGTAGTATGTCTTCTCGAAACGAACCTCAGTCGAAGCATGAAGTGGAAGCGTCCATCTCAGTAAGTTGTATATTTTCTTCATCTCCATTTGATCAAGTTATTGATCATAGGAAAATAATTTTTTGCAGGATAATAAGAAGAATCTGTCTTCTTCTCATAATTCGAGACCTAAGCGGACTATTAGAGCCCCTGCTCGGTATAGATCAACTCATACTGAAGCCGACACATCTGTGAGTGATTCTATGACTTCTTGATTGAAGTTCTACTCAAAGGTTTATCCAACCTTCATCTGAAATCACAAACTTCTTTACCACAGGTTGATGTACGCGTTGTTGTTGATGCTGGAAAGAGGAGGAATGGGGAGTCCGTGGTCGTGGTTGACGATAGCAGTAACCGTGTTGACGAAGACTCAACTGATTCCGCGGAGGCTGTGATTAGAGATCATGTTCATGAATATCCAACAGCTGGACTCCCCTTTGAAGCTCCCATGATCAATACTAGCCCAAATAATGAGGTCTTCGGTGGATTCGTCATTCCCAAGTGTCACACACCTCTGTACACTAAAATTTGGAGACGGTACGGGCATATTGCTACGACAGAAATATGGAGAGGTTTTCTCCCAACCCTTCTGACTACGGTGGCCGTACTGTTACCGATCATCGAAGAGATGAACGAGATGAATCTGTGAGATGTCAAGAATCATGAACTTTATAGGTGGGACGACATGATCTCGAGATGATCAAAATCGACAGGGAAGCGGCTGCTGCTGATGCAATTTCTACGACAACTGCTTTCTTGGAAGAGGAGAATGCACTCGCCTTGGAATCGGCAAGAGTTGAGAAAGCCGTCCAGGACTTGAAGGTAAAGACCCAAAACTTTCAAAAGAAGCTCGACATGGATATCTATAAAAATTACTTTCTGCTGGATGGTTTACTCTGAGTGAGCATTTATGATTGTTGTTTTCGAATAGGTTTAGGATTTTCTGAATAATTGATCATGGTATGAAAGAATTTTGCTCATTTATGAAATGTTTAATGAACAAAGGAGCATTTTGCATACTCTTTGGAGGAATATAAATTACATTTTGAGAAATGCTTGACATGATGGAAAGGTAAGGATTTATATGGAGCAGGCATAATATGCTTTAAGCCGTTTACCGTTGATGATATTTCCTTCCACTCCTCCGTCAATAGATAGGATCTTGTATTATCCACTGGACACTGCCTTGATGATGACATATGGTCCTTCCCATTTCAGAGAGAGCTTAGGAACAGAAATATCTTGTTGAATGTGTTTTGCTGTCTTTAGCACCAAATCTCCTACTTGGAATGCTCGAGGTCTTACCATTTTGTTGTAAGCTCTGGAGATCCTTTGTTTGTACGCTTCCATATATTTTTCTATTTTATCCCTCCTTGACTCAAGCATGTCCAGTTCGGCGATCCTTGAGTTAGACACTTCTACTTCATCCCACTGCACTGCACTCTACTGGATGCGACGATCCTTGCTGAAGGAATCTTGATTTCCGCTGGGAGTATGGCGTCAGCTCCATAGACGAGAGAGTATGGTAACGTTATGATCGAACTCCTTGGTGCGGTCCGGTAGGCCCATAAATCCATAGGAAATTGTTCATGCCACGTTCGAGGATTATCATGAATTTTCCGGCTGAGAATTCAGATCAAAGTCTTGTTAGTACTATCTGATTGTCCGTTTCCCTGGGGATATTATGGTGTGGAGAAGACTTGTTTTATGTCATATTCCTCGAGCAATTATGTCACGTGTTTGTTGGCGAAAGGAGTTTCATTATCAGTGACAATGTGTTTAGGAACACCGAACCTGCATATTATGTGTTCCTTGATGAAGGCTGCGATCGTGACTCCAGTGGTGCTTCGAAGAGGGATAGCCTCAACCCACTTGGTAAAATACTCAGTTGTAGTGATGATGTACTCATGCTGCTTTGAAGACGCTGGACTGATTTTCCCTATGATATCTAGTCCCCAGCTATAGAAAGGCCATGGACTATTCAAAGAATTCAACGGGAGACAAGGAGTGTGGATGAGATTACAATGGATTTGGCATTGATGACACCTCTGAACGTGCGCAGCTGCGTCGTCTTCCATGGGTTGGCCAATAATATTTCTTATGAATCTGGAGAAATAATTTCTTTTTGCTTTGATGTTCTCCATCGTGCATGTCTTTTAGAATCGTTGGGATTTCATGCTCATCTAAGAATCTCAGTAAATTCCCACCAAAGATTTTACGGTATAAGATTTCGTCAAGGAAAACAAATCTTTTGGCTCTATGGATGAGTTTGATTGTCTCCCTTTTCTCCAGCGAAAGTTCATTGTCTCGTAAGTACTTGATGTAAGGCTCCCTCCAGTCCTCGGTGTGATGGACTGTCAAAGCTTCTAAGTGATAAGGAGGCATCTGACAATTAAGGCAAGATCGTTGCAGATTTCTTGATTGGGCCTCCATGGAAGGCAAGTAGCATCCCATCCTTTGAAGCTTTCTGTAAAGTGTTACTACTAATGTCTGTCCACAGATTTATTCATGTATGCGTTTGAGTTGTTGGCCTGCTTCGTCATTTCCAAGGCATTGTGATAAAGACCCATCAGGATTTCGGTAATATAGCGCTCCATGAAGCAGGAAATAATTCTTTAATTCCTTGAGACTGACTTTCCTCTCTGAAAGAGAACTGCTCAGTTTGTGGATGATAGGGGCTTGCCAATTGTCTGATTGAATATCTTCAACTTGAGCAAGCCAGGTAGAAGAAACAGCTCGCCTCTGTACCGTGATTTTTTTCTCCGCTCATTCGAATTGCAGCTTGGAAGCGAGAGTTGCTAGGAAGTCAGCATGCCTGTTGTTAGTTCGTCCAGTATGGATGATTGTGACATCAGTAAAATAAGTTAAGATCCGTTGAGCTTCCGTTCTGAATGGTGCGAGCGTGATTTCCTTGAGAGAATATGCTCCGTTCATTTGATTGACCAGTAGATTTGAATCTCCCTTTATCTCAAGGTGTACTGCTCCTGCTTTCTTGGTCAGGGAGAAACCTAATAAGAAAGCCTCATATTCTGCTGAATTGTTGGTGCAGTGAAAATCCAGTTTGAATGAATGCGAGAAGACTTCACCAGATGAAGACACTAGCACCACGCCTGCTCCTCCGGTGTCATTGCTAGGAGTGGCGGACCCGTCAAAGTATAAGAGACATGTCTCTTCTTTGATAACTAAGATCTCTGGAAACTCACCAGGTACATCTTCATGTAATGTTGTCATGTCTTCGCCTGGGAAAGCAACAAGCAAGTCGGCAACTGCTTGGCCTTTGATTGCTCTAGGCGGTACACAAGCTATGTCGAATTCTGACATCTGAAGTAGCCATTTTGCTGCTCTCCCTATCAAGGATGGCTTTGATAGTAAAAACTTTATAGGGTCAGCTTTGGACACAAGCATGACTCTGTTGGGTAGCAGATAGTTCCTGGGAAAGGGGCGAGTATAGGGGTAAACTACTCCGTTCTATAGCGAGTAGAGGAAGCGGTTGCACAGGAGAAATTTCTGAATCGCATGCACCAATGCTAGACATTCTCTCTCATCTTTTGGGTATCTGAGTTGAGCATCTCTCATTGTACGGCTGAAGTAATAGATCGGTCGTTCGATCCCTTCTTCGTCTTCTTGATCAAGAAGTGCCCCAATAGAGACATCATTGGAAGCTGTATAAAGTATCAGTGGTCATCCTTGCACCGGGGATTTCATGATAGCGGGTGATAATTATATCTGCTGTATTTTCTGGAATGCTTCTTGTTGGACGGTTGTCCACGTAAAACTTGCTCATTTCTTCAGCAAAGGGGTGAATGAAGCAATGAGTTGAGCTAATCCAGGAATGAAGCGTCGGATATAATTTACCTTGCCCATAAAACTTTGGAGTTCTTTCACAGTGCGTGGAGGAGTCATGGTAGTAATAGCTTTCGTCTTGTCTGGATCAACTTTAATTCCTTCTGCAGTGACTAGGAATCTTAAATTTTTTCCGGAGGAGACACCAAATGCACATTTCAGAGGATTCATCTTTAAATTATATTCTCTGCATCTTTCAAAGACTTGTCTCAGAACTTCTAGGTGGGATGCTCGATTCTTCGACTTTACCACCACGTCATCAACATAGTCTTCCACCTGCTTGTGCATCATGTCGTGGAATATTGCAGCCATAGCTCGCTGATAAGTAGCACCTGCATTCTTTAATCAAAAGGGCATCACGGTGTAGTGAAAATTCCCAATGGGAGTGCGAAATGCAGTTTTGTTGGCATCGTGTTCGTACATCTTGATCTGGTTGTAGCTACTGTAACCATCCATGAATGAGAACATACCGTGACCACTGGTTGCATCAACGAGCATATCAATGTTGGGTAGAGGAAAATCATCCTTTGGGCAGCATTTATTCATATTCCTGAAATCAGCGCAGCATCTGATTTGACCATTTTTCTTCTTGACAGGAACAACATTTGCCAGCCATGTTGGGTGCTGAATAGGTTTGATAAACCCTGCTGCCAGTAGTTTCTGAATTTCGACCTTGATTTGATCCTCAACTTCGTATATGAACTTCCTAAGAGACTGTTTAATAGCTCTGGAGCCAGGAGTGATGTGCAGGTGATGAGTGACCAATTTTTCGTCAAGACTAGGCATCTCTTCGTATGTCCAAGCAAAGATATCCTGATATTCTTTCAACATACTTATCAGTCCTGCCCGCTCTTCCAGTGATAATACAGAACCAATCAAGATTGGCCTTGGATCATCCTCCGTCCCGATGTTGATCGTTTCGAGATCATCAGTAGTAGAATCAGTGCCATCTTGCAATTGTCGTGGAGCATCTTGAATTTCTTCATCAGGTGATTGTTCATTATGATATGATTCTTCAGGGCGGGGAGACTTTTCATTGTTCTCCCCTGTTAATTGCTAATATTTGCACCAGCGGTACGTGCTCCTCCCTTCTGTATCATGACTGGATATGAAGTTGGATTTTGGCGTTGTAGCCTGATCTTTACGACGCTTGGCTGGTGTAGCAAATGACTTGATCGTCTTAGCGCCTGAAGATGGTGGTTTGTTAGAAGCTTTTTCAATGGATTCCCAGCTCGGGAGTGGAGTACTGTAGATCTTTCTTGGAGGTTCATGGATGTCCTTTTGAGACTCAAGGAATTCAACGTCATATACCGTAGCATAAGGAGATGACGAAGCTGCGATGCGAACAATCTTGTTATTGAGCAGAGCCTTCATGCATTGATGGTATGTTGAAGGAACCACTTTATTGCCATGGATCCACGGTCTTTTAAGTATCATGTGGTAATCAGGCTCTTGTTCAATCACATGAAATTTGGACTTTGATTGAATAGGCCCTACTCTCAAGTCTATGTATGCATATCCATGTGTATGGATCTGGCTTCCTTCAAATCCTGTCATCAAGATGGGATGGCGGATAATTCTATTCTGTGGGAATTTGGCTACTTTGAGAGTCTTCATGGTAATGATATTTTTGGAAGCGCCTGTATCAACGAGATCCCTCTTGAATTCAGAGTCTTTGATGAAACATGTCACGTACAAGGCTCGATTATGCCATTCATCTGCCATGCGGTATTCTTCTCCGAATGTGATGTTGTCGATCGAATGCTCAGACATCATGGATGTCTCTTCGACTGCTAGGCATGAACGAAGTTAACTGCACGTCTGATGATATCTGGTTAAGTGCAGCAAACGTGTTTGTGTTCTGTTCTCTGGAGAAGTGTAAGAGTTCACACAAATTTTAGATCAATTGTGCAACCTCCTGGTCCACCGGCTTCTCGTAAGTAGTGAAACTGTTGGTTTGAGAAAGGTCATCAGTTGGAGCATTTGGGCGTTCCACTACTTCTGCTTCGAGCATCCTTGTCACGTGCACTAAACAGGTGAACAAATTGTCAATTGCTCCTTTTAATATGTCCACGTTTCTTGACAAATTGCTTTGCCTCCGCGCTAGTTCAGCAAAAGTTGGGATTTCTCAATCGTTTGGTTTAACAGAGATAAATGGAGTAGTAAAATACGAGAGTTCATTGTAACCAGAATTGTTCGAAGGAACGTGAGGAACATTACCATTCGAGAGATTCTGGATGGGATATAGAGCAGTTGAATTAATTCTAAGACCAACCATCTTGTAAAAGTTTGAGATTGCAACTGAGAGAATGATCTCCCACTGTGGTCGCTAATCTGTAGATGGGGGAAAACGATTTGCTGGTTTTTACGGGATTGAGGAGGTGACCGTGTGGAGACTCCTTGAACCGAGCAAATGCTCAACCTCACACAAATGCACTGCAAGAAGGGAGTGCTTTAAGTTCGAGAGATCAATCTGTAGGAATCCGCCTAAACCAAGACAATGGCCGTTCCAGAGTCAATTCGGTCACAAGAGAGGATGGGCTGATCTGTAGGAGATAAGCTGAGAAATGTGTGAGATCAATGGTGATCGAGATTGTAGGTATGTTGTGTATTCTGCGTAAGAAGGTTCTGAATGATTGAATTTACTCAGTTGAGAGTGATTTCTCAGACGATAAGTTCGTGTAGACGAAAGATTGTCTGTGTGAACTTGTCGAGAAATTCTTGTATAGACGAATGTATTCCCTTCAATCATGATTCAGAGGCCTTTTATATTGCTGAATTGAAAACACCATGATCCCATGAAGTGTGATAGTTGCTGGAGTCAAAGAGTGGGGAAGTGAAACTCGTGTTGAAACCAGTTGCTCATCGTGCAGATACTTGGTTAACTTTCCACCCACTACTTTGATAACTCCTCCAACTGATTGCACGACTTGCTCACATTCTCATCGTGCGTATGAACAACGTGTCGTAGACCGCCAGAACAAAACCCTAGTTAATATCCCCCCATGTGACACGATTGACATCTCGTGATTGTGGAGTCAGTTGCTGACTTTATGGGATGATGAGTCCTTATGTTGCTGAGTTGAACGTGACTTTGCAAATGTTTTGAGACTCATGAATTGAACATGTCTGTTGAGACAGAGGTATAATTATGTTTGTTGTTAAAGTGAGCAAATATTGCTCGTTTGATAAATTGTTGAATGTTAATAATCAATATTCATGGACTGAACAAATATTGCATATTGATAGTTGAACCAATATTCATGGACTGAGAAAATATTGAATATTGAATATTGATAGTTGAACCAATATTCATGGACTGAGCAAATATTGAATATTGAATATTGATAGTTGAACCAATATTCATGGACTGAGAAAATATTGCTCGTATGATGAATTATTGAATATTGATAATTGAACAAATATTCTTCAGTGCGAACAAATATTGTTCATCTGAGAAAATGTTGCTCATTTGATGAATTGTTGAATATTGATAGTTGAATCAATATTCCTTAGTCTGACCAAATGTTACTCATTTGATGAAGTATTGGTAGCATGACCAAATAAATATTAAATTAAAATACTGGCGACCAAACCAAGTATAATTAATTAGCGTGCTGATCATGGGATCAACATAAAATTTAGTGTTTGAATCTGGAATTATGAACCTTGAACTCAAAACCCTAATTTTGATCAATTACTGAATTGATGATTAAATGATGATTTATTGAAAATCATTTATGAAATGAAGGAGGGACCGACTACATGGGATGATGAATCGACCATGTAGCGCCCAGATGCTCAAGTGATCAAAATACCAAAGTCTCTTGAAGACCAGTTGGTGAAAGGATGATCAAATGCTGGTTTAATCATTTGTTGCTAAAAAATAATGTTTATTTCAGCATTAGGTGTTAAAACCTAACTATGAAGAGATGAGAGACCGACCAAGGAATCATGAAACTGGTCTTGGTTGGTCATGGGATCGTCTGTTGATAATTTTTATGAAGTTCCAAGTTGTTTGGAAGAGTTTTTGACCTAATACGCGCAATTGTGCAAATTAGGTCAAATCATGAAAAGTACATGGGACCGGCTCCTTGCAAGCCAAAGATCCAACCTTGGTCGGTCAAGGTAACATGTTCACATCACCAAAGTGTCCGCGTCTCAGTCCTGAGAATTTTGATATTTTCTGGTGTGCGTTTGAGCAACATTTTGAAAAAATATGAAGAAATCAGAGATTTTACTGAAACCGTGAAAACTTCATGAGATGAAGGAAAATAATAATAAAAAATGAAGAAATCATGAAGTATGGGACCGGCTATGGACAAGGCATGGCCGGCAGGCCAAAGAGCCCGGTCCCAGGGTATTTTTCCTAATTTTACAATGTTTTTCATGATTTTAGGGAAACATAAAAAATAATGATAACAAAGTACAGGGCGTGTGGGACCGGCTAGGGCATGACCGGCCGGCTAGGGCCCGGTCCCACGAGTTTCCCTAATTTTATATTATTTTTCATGGGTTTAGGGAAATATCATGAAATCAGAGAATTTTCATGGGATGAGGGAAATAATAAATAATAAGGAACCATGAGGTGTGGGACCGGCCACGACTAGGGCATGGCCGTCCGTCTAGTGAGCTTGGTCCCACGACACCTTTCCTAATTTTTATTATTTCTTTGTCTTGAGGGAAATTTCATGAATTCAAGGAGTTTTTTCATGAAACGAAGGGTATTTGCTCAAATGAAGAGATTTTCATGAGATCAAGGAAAAATAATAAAATATGATAAAATATAAAATTGGGCGTGGGACTGGCCACGGCACGACCGGCCGGTGGGCCCAGTCCCCTAGCGCATTGATTAATATTTTATTATTTATTATTTTCTTCCTATTTTTCATAGGTTCATCGTTCCTTCGTGTTTTGGAATGCTCGTTTGCGCATTCAGGTGCTCGTTTGTGCATTATTGCTGAGTACACTCGCACCATTTTGGTGGGGGCTTACTCGATAGCTGCTCAGACACCCGTACGTTGAATATTTATCACTAACCTATGGAATTCTGCTAGGAAGAACCACAAATTGAAGTGACGAGATATTACGAAAAATCATAGAATATTGTCGAATATTCAGTTAAGGATTAGAGATATTTAATTGATGGCTCTATACTAGCAGGCATGCTGTCTAGGAGCATTAATTATCTGAGAATTGAGAGATATGAGCTTGTTGAAACGTCATATTTCTCTTATATAGTCAGGGAAAACCTTGTTGCATCATGAAGACGTTATTGCTCTATACTAGCATGCATGTTATCTAGGAGCCGTCCAATCTTTTTATTCTATATATAAATAATTACTGAAATTGCTTAGTATTCATGAGATGCGTCGTTGCCTCAGCTGAGAGACTACATATCTTCATACACTCTGATTCGGTCAGAGATTTTATGGCATGAGCTTTCATGATTTAATGAGTGACACGAGCCTCAATACTCATCTGATTGCCGGATCAGAAGCATGTATAATTATGGTTTTACGATTTTAACCCTTGTCGAAAATCCACCATCTACAGAAAGGCACAAAATTATCAACATCTTCAAACAACATACTTTGGGGGGAAAAAACATGACTCATTTTAAGCAACGGAAAATGAAGCTTCAGACAGTAATCATACTGGTATAATAATACAAAGATGGAGATGAGAACCTTGTGCTAGTAGGGTATAGATATGAACCTTATGCTATCACATTAATATCACAAAAAATGATCACACACCTGATT
Organism: Papaver somniferum; assembly: GCF_003573695.1. Taxonomy (NCBI): domain Eukaryota; kingdom Viridiplantae; phylum Streptophyta; class Magnoliopsida; order Ranunculales; family Papaveraceae; genus Papaver; species Papaver somniferum. Next base: position 955,369 of record NW_020620936.1, on the reverse strand, counting down.
CAGCAGGGTATAGATATGAACCTTTTGATTAACTCATAAATGCAACTTTTGATTACTACAACAGGGTATATATATGAACCTTGTGCTAGCACATTGATACCACAAAAAATGATCACACACCAGATTCATCAACATCTTGCCATATAGTTACTGTGGCTTGCCTTGTAGGGTAAGTAAGAGGAATTCAAGTAGCCGAAAATGCAAGTTTTTGCTCATCTCCACACCTTCAAGTATGGTAACCATGAAAGTAAAAAAGCTACAATCCACAAAAAAATGAGGAATACAAAATGGATGTGTAATCAGTAGTTACACATGCATATTAGCATGTGTAACTAGCCGTTACACATCTAATATGCATGTGTAACTCTCACTGACACATACAACCAGTACAATACTTCATCTCTATCTTTCTTCTATGCAACTTCTCAATAGCTAGTTTTATATTGAGCGAGCCTCCCACTATATATTATGTATCCCAGCAGGTGAAAAAAAGAATATTAGCATTCAGGTAAAAAAAAAAGAATGCAAGGTTCTGTTATTTTTATCAGTTTGATTAACATACCAGTCTTGTCCTTTCACTCGACCCATCATGATCCTCTTTCAACAAAAAGACAGATCATACCAAGAGCTTTACGAATAAGTTTATTCTTAATTGTCTTTAGAATGTTGTGTTGTTGAAGCATTTCACGTGATACATTAAGTGGTACAGTATCTGAGTCCATAAGACCCTGCATAAAAAACCAAGAAAAGTGATTTTCAGCTATTAGCCATGTAGAAAAGCTTGCAATTCATTCTATGCTGCTATGCCTCGTTTATAATAATGAACCTATATAAGTAATCTTGGGGAAAAAATTAGTTACCATCAAAAGTTAAGGTACCTGGGCAGAGATCATCGAACCCATCTGAGATGAAGACACGTATGACATATAACTTCAAGTTGGACTTGTTAGCACTGGAGTAACTCCTATACAAATCATGAGGAGCCTTTGGAGGAACAAAAAGAAAAACCTTGAACTCAACATCACCTTCAGCTGTGAAATGACTCCAAGACATAGGCTTGTCCTCACTAAAAATCATGTTAAACAAACTATAATTCACATTTGAATCAGCAATTTATAGTGAAAAAACAGTTCAAACTAGCAATTCATAGCAAACTGACGCACTTCAATGTGGAAAGTTCAAAAGAAGAAAGCAACTCAAAAAAAAATTAAATTGCATCCATACAATAAAACATAGACTTTATATCCTATCCAATCAGCATGTGTACCTAAAAGTTACACATATAATTAGCTTGTGTAACTAGTAGATACAAATCCATTTAGCATGTGTAACTAGTACCTGCACATCCATTTAGCATATATATCTATAAGTTACAATACCTAAAGTCATTTATTTTATCACTCAACTGACTGCCAGATTTGTATAGATAATGACTTGCTTGCAAGCGAAAGTTGAATTCCTGTTCCAATGCCTATTCTATCAGAACACCACCACTGATTTCAAATCCTCCCCCAAACCTGTTCTGATACCACCACCTCTACCACCACGTCCTCCCCATCCTCCTCCAAAACCTGCATCTACACCACAGATTTGTTAAATCTCAACATGTGTAGGCCAAAACTCAAGGTAAGCAAAAAAAAAAAAAAACATGTGTAGTACAATCCAAGTATCTACATATTAGTTGGTGTGAAATTACATTATAATATGAGAAAACCTGAATCTTCCGAGCAAAACCCGTGCCATGCATTTCAAAGGGCAAGTAAAAGTTACATATTGCAAGACAAGACAACAAAAAAGTTTAAAGATTAGGAATTCACCTCAGAAATCCCAAGTACATTGAAGTTCCGAAGTAAGTAGTCTGGACAAAGAGTGAAGCGATCTACAACATCAATAAAAATTAAAAAATGAATCAACTTTCTGTTAATAGAATTACCCCGAAAATCAAACAAACAAAAAGCTTCAATCTTTCATCATAGTTCATGAAAAAAAAATTGAATCTAAACAAGATTACATAGATGGTTTCAGCTCATCTTTTTTTAAAAAAAAAACACCAATCTAAGATATCAATAATTCAACAAAATAGTAATTGAGAAACATAATTGAAAATTCACAATTCAATAATCAAAACTGTTCAATCTCTTCTACAAAAACTAACCTCAACAATCCAATGAAAACAAAAACAAGAAAACAGACCACAAATCATTTCCATTCAATCACTAAAACCAGAAGTTACATATTCAATCAGTTTGTGTAAGTGAAAGTTACACATCTAATTAGCATGTGTAACTAGAAATTACACATTTATTTAGCTTGTGTAACTAGAAGTTACACATATAATTAGCAAAGAGTTAAGTCAAATAAACATGCCACAAAAATGATGTATTCATAGCAAGATAATACAGAAAGATATTGGTTACCTGACGCTCATCAAGTTCTCCCTAACCAATGAAATAAACTTGAAATATAGCTATGATCAAATCAACAATCTGCCATGAGACAGTCCAACCAAGACATGTAAAATCATCTGAATTAATTAGGAAAAAGTACAATACTAGAAAAGATTAAGAAGAGATAATCAATTTACTAATAGCTTGAAAGGTTCTTCGGACATTTTTGCAGCCAATCCTAGTTGTTATGGTGCTCGTAATTATCACCACATGCGTATACAATTTACAAAATCATTTAAAGCCAAAAGAAAAAAGAAAAAAAAACGTCATTAGATTTACAAGATTAGAATTTCAACTGTATACAATTATCAGTTCACATTTTAATGGGAGTTAAAGCAAATTTGACTACAACTTACACTGTTCAACACAATTTAATGGGATGTACCTAATGCAATCAAAAGATCAAGAATTAATAACACAATCTATTCTCTAGGATTTATATCTTACGCAACTAGTTATTTCATATTCCCCAATTTTCAGATCTTTTCTTACAAAAAGACAATTGCAAGCCAAATAACAAATATCACAAAAAAATTACATGATAACTTATTTTAGTATGTGTAACTGCGAGTTACACACGCATCTGTGTAGTGTAACTGGAAAATTACACATGCATCTGTCTTGTGTAACCGAATGTTACACATGCATCTGTCTAGTGTAACTGTGAGTTACATATGCATATAAAAAACACAGAAATATGCATATTACTTTATCATGTAACTTACCGCATGAGTCAAGCAAAATAAGCTTACAATTTCTCCAAACTAAGCACTTATCAAGTACGATTCCATGGCCTTGAAAAAATCTACAAGCAATCATTAGAATAATGCAATTTTTGCATAATACTCATGTGACTCACTAGCTCCAGCTACGCAAAGCAAACAATATAATTAGGCAAACAATATAATCAGCGTGTGGTAAAAAAAATCGCCCAAACAAATAATCAACTAGAATTAGCAGCAACTGCTATAGGAGTTCCACTTTGAAAAGAAAGACTGAAAACTAAATCGGGCACACACTTCGACGACTGATAATAAACAGTCGTTATGGCATCTCATGACTAAAAGTACTTTTCAAAATGCGGACAACCATCTAAACATGGTTAATAATAAAAAATAATTTAATTCTCATAGCTTAAAACAAGATTTTACGTGGTTAAGTACTAGCTACCACCACGTACAGTACTTTAAAGTGCAAGCATATATGTATTTGATTTGGTTAAGATTTGAGCTTAAAAATATATACTTTCAATTAACTGGTTCAAAACTTCGAATATGGATTTCAAGCTTGAACTCGGATCTTTATGTATAGGTTCAAGCCAAAAGCTCGAGCTTTAACCATGCTCTGTTAATAACATAAGAAAAACGAATTACGATATTTCCAGTGACTAAACTAGTAGCAGATGTTTTTTTATGAAGAAGAAACAACTGCGGCAAACTACATCACAACCGAACATACCAAACCAAATTAACAAAATGACTAAACTAGTTGTTTTCCATCTCAATGTATATCTAAGTTGTCTGTTTTGCAATATCTATTTACCGAACTAATTGTTAAAATTGATAAGAATTACAAGGAAGGAGACAAACAATCATACCGATTATATTTTGCAATATCTATCTACCAAACTAGTAGTTAAAATTGATAAGAATTTCCAAGGATGGAGACAAACAAACATACAATTGATATGAATTACCAAAAGATGCAGAAGTCATAATCCCATATATCTCGGGATCTCAACCAAGTAACTGTCCATAATATTTTCTACCTGCAGGAAGTCAATGTTCCCAATCATCTTCATCAAAATCTGTGCAGTTTCATCACACACAGAGAATTACAACTGATCTTCTTTGTAACAACATTTGCTTCAGCACCATTCCTTAATCATCAATTGAAGTTCTGGTATGGGAACCTTGAGAACTCAATCTGAAAAAGCCAAGCAAGTTTTTACTTTATCAGTAATCGAAAATCATAGGTTAAAACCTTATTTTTTCATAGCAATTACAGGAACAACAAGATTCAATAATTCCAATAAAGCTATAACAATCATTCTGGAAATGATGGAAGTTCCAGATTAGAGCGAAACATGAAATTAACTCAAACTCGAAAAATTTAGAGGGGTAATAAAGATTAAGATGCACCGATTACTAATCTGAATTTAGATTTACAATCAGGAAAATGGATTGACAGATCAATCAAATCTTAATCACGAACTCTAAAAGTTATTTGTGATTTTTTTTATCTCATATGGAAGATAAAGATGAGATGATTACAAATCCATACTCCAATTACAAATCGAATTAAAAACTTGATCATAAATAAATGTTCTTATAGGTTTTTGAAACCATAAATTGATTTTTCAAAACAAAATTAAAATTGAATCAAAAGACAAATATAATTTAGGAGGAAAACTTATCCGATTTGTTAGATTTGTTGATGAAATTGTTGAGATTCGATATTAATCTTCCAATTTTCTTCTCCGATTTGATTTTCTTCGTTTTCTCTTTAATTCATATTTCTTCTTCGTTTCGGCAGAGCTGCAGGGAGAAACGAAACTGAATGAAAATGAAATTTAATGAAAATTAAAAGAACCGTGAAGAAGATGAAAAAAGAAATTGATGGGATGAAACAAAAACTAGTTATAAAAGATTTCTGAGTTGATGAGAGACAGAGAAGATCAAACGGCGCTTTAACTTCAGATTCAGAACTCTAAAGCTAACAAGTTTTTAAATCCAGAAGGAAAAACCTAAATTTTCAAAAAAAAAAAGTGAAATTACCTGATTCAAGACAAATCAAAAACGTAATCGATTGTCTCTGCTCAAAACCAACTCGGAAACCTTAGAAAGTGTTTTCGTAAAAACTGGAGAGAGAAAATGAAATTAGAAATGAAAATATCTTATGAGTTTCGTATGATATATATATATTAAAGGGTAGTGTTGTCATTATCAAAATTCATAATAATTAATTATGGGCCAGATTTGAAGAAAATTTGATATTTTGGGCCTAACAATATCATTTTCCTAAAGTATGGAGTTGACAATAAATGATCCATTTAGCGGGGCTTTGTTGTAGGAATATTATTGGTGGTGTGGTTGACCACCCTCATTTGTCACTATGCATGGGCAACTCTCTCCATGTTAGACACATGTAACGTTTCCTCTAACTCAATCAACACATGTGCTTCTACCTTCTTATTATCCATGTATTTAAAGAGTAAAAGCTAATGAGAAAATACACCCGATTTCCCTTCTTCTCTTTTCATACTTTGTCTCTTTTATGTTTTTGTCTCTTGTTTTGTCTACTACTTACACGTTATCAGCACTTTGCCTAACCATTTGAGTTTCAATCCTTCAAACACAAAACAAAATAAAGTTATTGGCTTCATTCTCAAATCAAGTAGAATTTTTCCAAAATAAGGAAATTTAATTCTTCATCTTTATAGGCTCTTCATCAAGTGCTTCTTTCCCATAGAGGTATTTATCTTAACCATTTTTTCTCTCCTAAGAACATGGAAATTTTTAAACATGCTTGTCTCCTTTTAAATAAATGATGCATGTTTGTATCCCTTATTTATTAGATGCTTTTAGATATCTGTTGATAGGGATTATTTGTCTTCATAATATTAATAGTTTGTCTTCTTCTTTAATCACATACATATATCTTGTTCTCTTGAAAATTATATACGTTTTTATTGATAAAACTATGAGATTTATTAAAGTAGAAATTTGTTTTTCTAGTTTGAAAATAAAATAAAATAATAATATCCATTGATTTGTCCTTCTTTTGGAAATGATACATTTATCTTTTTTTTTTCTTTATCCCATGCTTGTACTTTTACTAAAAGTAATAAAGTAGTCCTTCTCTTGTATTGATAAATCCATATGATGGATTTTTCCTAATTTTATACCAAAAGTTGACAATATCTCTGATTTCCCAATTTTTCTTATCATGTGATGTTATTTTATATTATTTCTTTTACTTTCCAAACTCATAATGCATGTATGTATGTTTTAAATTTGGAAAGCATCGTATCATATCTTTATACTACTTATTAGAAAAATACTATGCTACTCCTTGCCTTTGTATGCATATAGACTTTCCTCATGAATGCCATGATACCATTTTTTTACACCATGCTTATTTACCATATGATCTTATTTGAATCATAATAGTGTAAATGTACTATTTCACATCATCCTTGTGTTATTAAAGATATCCCGAAATAAATAAATAAAAATAAAATAATTTGCAAACGTATTAGCACTTAAATCCTAATAAATATGTGCATGTAAACATTTAATATTTTTGTATTCTAATTTTTCCAAACAAGCTTATTTTTGGTTGATAAATTTGTTAACCATAAAGAAATTTGGTTAGTCATTTTTTGTTGACGGGTTATGACCATAAATTGGACTATGACATATCCGTATTACCTATATACAACCATAAAGAAACTTGGTTTATATATATTCATCTTGGCCATAAATAAATTTGGTTATAAGAAATGGTATCGAAATTTGACTTGTTTATGGACTCAAAAAAATTTGAGCACCATATTAATGTCTTTTACTTTGTCTATGTAGATGGACCCAATTCGACCGGAGTTCGAACTTTTTGACTCGGAAGGACTTGAGTACCACCGTTGGGTCGCTGATGTGGAAACGACCTTCATTGCAAAGGATTTCACCTCCATTATCAAGCCATCTGCCGACGTTGCTCCGCCAACTGAGAAAGACAAAGCTAATGCTCTTATGTTCCTCAAGAGATACATCGATCCTAACATTCGTTGGGGTTATCATCACTTGAAGACAACAAAAGAGCTATGGGATGCTCTCGATAGCCGGTTTGGGAACATTCATGATTCCTTAATACCACAATTAAACGTCTTGTGGAACGAAATCCGGTTTCTCTATTATGTAAAAGTGAATGATTTCCAAAAAGACATGCTACAAATTAGGCACATATGGACTTTTGTGGAAAAAAACATACTGATGAGGAAATGATTCAGAAAACCATATCGACCTTTCCTACCTCTTCCATGATACTAGAAAACCGGTATCGTTTAGAGGTAGATAACAAAAGAATCACCACATTCAGTAGGTTGATAAACTTACTGCAAGTGTCCGAAAGGCACAATGAGATTCTTGTCAACAATAATGCCAGAGCTGTCGGGAAAAAGAAAGTTCCCGAAGCTAACCATGGCAAGGTCAACAAAGGGAAGGGCCCCAAAGAAAAGAGGGCTCGACATTCTGATTAACATCCTATGATCCATACGCACATGGAAGAGGACATAAGGGACATAATCGAGGTCGTGGGAAAAATGGTCATTCTAATTTTTGGCACAGAGAAGGAACTTCTGGCCATAGTGGTAGCGATCCTAAGTTCGATAAAACCCCTACGAATCCCGCCACTAAAAAGACTGCAGATGGAAGTGCGCCTTGTTTTAAGTATGGATTCACCGGACATTGGTACAAGTATTGCAAGGCTAGCGCCAATGTATCTGCGAGCTACAAAAAGTACCAGGAAGCTATCAAACAAGAGGCTAACTACGCAGAAGAAAATATTGTTACCTCTGACGCTAACCTCACAATCTCAGATTTCCTGGGATACGAGAATTTTCCCCCAACAATGGATGTTCCTGACTTTTCCTGGGCCTAAGCATTTAGTTTCTTGTTTCATGGCTTGCTAGAATTTGTTGTTTTAATAAGTTGTTAGTTGCTTTGAGGTACTTTATGTTTTCCTAGTCTACCTTTTGTTTAATGGTTTGAGTAGGTGGTGTTGTTGCTAAACATGTTCTTAGCATCTTTATGTTATGTGTGTGGATTATCTATGAGTACTTGTTTTCTATCATGTTTAAATAGAATTTTACTTTGTTTATGATAATCTATTGTTTTTAGCATGTATATTAGAATGGAAAGGACGCCATTCTAACGGAACATATTTCTCTAAAGAAAATGAGATAAACTGTTCATTTTTATAACCTTCCTGCCTAATGTACTCGTAGGAATGTCTCAAGGAGAAATTGAATGTCTAGCTGATAGTGAAACCACCCACACTATCCTACGAAATAGACAATTATTTGTTAGTTTTACTTCTTATAATACATCTGTGACTACGATGATTGGATCATCACAAGTAATCATTGGGCGAGGTACTGCCCAATTCTTGTTGCCAAACGACACAATGATTAAAGTCACAGAAGCTCTATATGCACCAAGAGCTCACCGCACTTTCTTGAGTTTCAAGGATATCCGTGCAAATGGTTATCACTTGGAAACTCACTGTGAAAATGGAATTGTGTACATATATGTGACCTCAAATGAATGCGGAAGGAAGCGCATCTTAGAGAAACTAATGAGTCAATCTGGTGGGTTGTATATCACTACTATCAGGATTATTGAATCCCATGTTGTTGCCAACGATGAACTGTTGGCCAGTGACTTATATAAGCTTTGGCACGATCGACTAGGGCACCAAGGTCGTGATATGATGATCCGTGTTTTGAAGAACTCACACGGACATCCCTTCTTCCGAATGAAAAAGAAAATGGGTAAACAGATTGTTACAATGCAGAGTAACAATGTGCTTTCTAAAGTAAATGATGCACAATCTATGCCTTCTAAATCAAGAGAAGTGCAACCTTCGCCTTCCAAAGTAATTGAACACACCCCCTGTCCCATTCTTCTTCGATGTCCTTATCGAAGGAACATAGCTCATTCTACAAAGCATGTTCTTTGGAAAACACATGATTGAGACCATCCTATGCTAAAGATATCAAACAAAAAAACTTCCATTTTTACAAAAAATACAAGGTGATATTTGTGGACCTATACATCCAGAATGCGTACCATTCAGGTATTTTATGGTTCTGGTTGATGCTTCGACCCGTTGGTCACACATTGCATTGTTGTCCACAATAAATGCTGCATTTGCAAATCTCCTAACACAAATTATACGACTAAGGGATTACCACCCTGATCATGCAATCAAGTCTATCAGACTTGATAATGCTGGAGAATTTACATCTAAATGATTTGATGATTTCTGTATGTCTAATGGAATTGACGTAGAGCATCCCGTACCCCATGTACACATTCAAAATGGTCTCGCAGAAGCTACCATCAAGAGGTTACAAATGATAGTTAGGGCATTGGTTATGCGTTCCAACCTGCCTATTACTGCCTGGCGGTACGCCATATTGCATGCCACATTACATTACTTATTCGCTTTAGACCCACTGCTAGCCAACCATTTTCTGCGTACCAGTTGGTAACTGGATGTGAGCCTGATATTTCACATTTACGTATGTTTGGTTGTGCCGTATACGTGCCTGTTACGCCCCCACAAAGACGACTAGGTATTTACGTTGGATATGAATCCCCGACAATTATCCGCTACTTAGAACCTTTGACAGGCGATCTTTTTACCGCTAGATTTGCGGATTGTCACTTTGATGAGACAACCTTCCCGTCGTTATTGGGAGGTGTGGAAAAGGACTTCCAAAGGGAACGACAAGAATTGTCGTGGTGTGTTCCCACGTTGTCTCATCTTGATCCCCGCACTCCACAATGTGAAATGAAGTGAAAAGAATTATCGATCTTCAGAATGTGGCAAATTCAATGCCTGATGCATTTACTGATATTGCTAAAGTGGTGAGATCACATATACCAGCTGCAAACGTGCCTGCAAGGTTGGAAATTCCCGACAAGGGAAAAGGTACCATAAATATAGGTACCAAGGATTCACTTGGTGGAAGTGTAGCTGAGGCCGTGGCCTCCAAAAGGAAGAGGGAAAGACCATTTGGTTCGATCGGTACTCAGCCAAGGAAGAAAAAAGAGAGTAAGGCAGAAACTGATCCATATATCATCAATATAGATAATCCATCTCATGAGATTGTATCTGATTACAGTTATGTCCATGAATCATTGCTGGGGGATGCCCCAAAGTTTGAATTGATTCCAGAGAACAAAGAAATCTCTATGGATTGTTAAAGTTCATACGTGTTGATGGAAAGATCCTCTGCACATATTGATGATATATTTGCATATACTGTTGCTCGAGAGATTATAGAGCACGATGATATCGAACCACGCTCTATTGCAAAATGCCAAAAGAGAGCAGATTGACCTCAATGGAGAGATGCAATCCGTGCTGAATTAAATTCACTGGCAAAAAGACAGGTATTTGGCGCGACAGTGCTAACCCCACCAGGTGTAAAGCCTATAGGACATAAATGGGTATTTGTAAGAAAGCGTAATGAGAAGAACGAAGTCTTGAGATATAAGTCTCGCCTTGTGGCGCAAGGTTTCTCACAACGCCCTGGGATTGATTACGAAGAAACGTACTCTCCTGTAATGGACGTCATCACGTTCCGTTACTTAGTCAGCTTAGTAGTTTCAGAAGGACTTGAAATGCAACTTATGGACGTGGTTACCGCATATCTCTATGGGGATCTTGATACAGAGATATTCATGAAAGTTCTAGATGGACTTCCATTGCCCAAATCAAGTAACTCTAAACCACGGAATGCGTTTGCAATACAGTTGAAACGCTCACTTTACGGGTTAAAGCAATCCGGGTCGATGTGTTATACCCGTCTAAGTGGTTATTTGATTGGGAAGGTATATACAAATAATGAATTGTGCCCTTGCGTGTTTATAAAGAAAACAATTTCCGGATTTGCAATTATAGATGTCTTAGTCGACGACGTGAACATAGTAAGTACTCTTCATGAAATAGGAGAAACCACAAGCTATTTGAAATCCGAATTTGAGATGAAAGATCTTGGAAAAACTCGAATGTGTCTAGGACTTCAACTAGAACATCGAGCTTGTGGAATATTAATCCACCAGTCTGCATATGTCCAAAAGATACTCAGGCAATTTAATATGGACAAAGTGCACCCTGCTAGCAGTCCCATGGTTGGTCGAATTTTAGATGTACATAAGGACCCATTTCGTCCAAAGGAAGATGGTGAAGATGTATTGGGAGATGAATATCCCTATCTAAGTGAAATAAGCGCATTATTGTACTTAGCACAATGTACTCGACCAGATATCTCGTTCTCAGTGAACTTGTTAGCTAGATATAGCTCAGCGGAAACACAACGTCATTGGAATGGTATAAAGAATATCTTTAGAGGCCTAAAGGGAACCATTGACTTGGGTTTGTTTTATTCCCACGAAGACGAAAGGAGAGATGCTAATGTAATTGACGTAGAGAATCCCGTACCCCATGTACACATTCAAAATGGTCTCGCATAAGCTACCATCAAGAGGTTACAGATGATAGTTAGGGCATTGGTTATGCGTTCCAACCTGCCTATTACTGCCTGGGGGTACGCCATATTGCATGCAACATTACATTACTTATTCTCTTTAGACCCACTGCTAGCCAACCATTTTCTGCGTACCAGTTGGTAACTGGATATGAGTCTGATATTTCACATTTACGCATATTTGGTTGTGCCGTATACGTGCCTATTACGCCCCCACGGCGTACTAAGATGGGTCCACAAAGACGACTAGGTATTTACGTTGGATATGAATCCCCAACAATTATCCGCTACTTAGAACCTTTGACAGGCGATCTTTTTACCGCTAGATTTGCGGATTGTCACTTTGATGAGACAACCTTCCTGACATTAGGAGGAGGTATGGAAAAAGACTTCCAAAGGGAACGACAGGAATTGTTGTGGTGTGTTCCCACGTTGTCTCATCTTGATCCCCGCACTCTACAATGTGAAAGTGAAGTGAAAAGAATTATCGATCTTCAGAATGTGGCAAATTCAATGCCTGATGCATTTACTGATATTGCTAAAGTGATGAGATCACATATACCAGCTGCAAACATATATCACCAAAGTTCTTCTACAATCAGCAACAACAATATCTTCTAAAAATCTAGGTCAGTAAAGTAAAATCTGACAAAAATGTGGCAGAATTATTTAATAAGTCATTACCTAAGGCCACATTTGAAAAACATGTGAGAAGTATAGGACTAAAGAGATTGTCCGAACTTCCCATGACCCCATAGGACTAAAGGAACTGTCCACTCCCATGAATGTATTAGACTAAAGAAATTGTCCTGCATCAGGGGGAGAACTTGATGGTACGTTGAACTCTTTTCCTTCACCGAGGTCACTTTTTCCCACTGGATTTTACTACTCGGAAAGGTTTTTAATGAGACAACAATAATACCATAATGCAATTCATGGGGAGATGTCGATATCAGGGGAGCATCTAACGATGCACTAATGACATCAAAGTGTGTTGTACTCTTTTCCTTCACCGATGTTACTTTTTTCCCACAGGGTTTTGTTACTCGGCAAGGTTTTTAATGAGACAACAAAAACACTAGACATACAACTTCAGTTGAGGATTTTCTTCTCCTTACGAGTATTCAGGTTTTTGTGCGAAATATTTTTCCTGACACGGTTCTACAAAGGAGAAGAGTCCTAACAAGCGACGTCATTTCAGAAGCTCAAGTGTCTTTCTCCTTTGACCAGTTTTTCATCAACAGATGTTTTCTGGAAAGGTTTTGACAAAGCAGTCAGTTTACAATGGTGGTCATCCAAGGGGGAGTGTTGTAGGAATATTATTGGTGGATTGGTTGACCACCCCCATGTGTCACTATGCATGGGCAACTCTCTCCATGTTAGACACATGTAGCATTTCCTCTAACTCAATCAACACATGTACTTCTACCTTCTCATTATCCCATGTATTTAAAGAGTAAAAGCTAATGAGAAAATACACCCGATTTCCCTTCTTCTCTTTTCATACTTTGTCTCTTTTATGTTTTTGTCTCTTGTTTTGTCTACTACTTTAAACAAGCTTCTATATGTTGAACCCATTAGAAAGGGAGTTATAGTATTTTTCACATAATAATTTTGTCATTTCCGGACAACCAAAAACTTCTGACGGTTGAAAAGTCTCATTTTCATTAGGTTCCACCTATTTGCCACCCACATTTTTTCTCTTTGCCACCATCATTAGTTGTTATCCCCACTTATCCTATTTGATACCCATGTATTTTCCAATAGATCCTAAATACTACTCCTTGACTTTTGTTTTGCATCCACCGATAAACAACCCTAATAGCAAAATTTTATAAATAAAAACATAAGTTACAGATTAACCGCCCATGAACACCTTCTTCTACTCCATCTTTCCCTCCGATCACCACCTTCACTCATATTTTGTTTAATTTCTTCTTCTAATTTTTTTATTTTATATCAAAAGAATGTCTCCAAAAAAAATGGGGAATGTTTAAAAAAATCCAAAATCCAAAAAGAGTTAAATTAAACTCAAATATAATTTTTGAGTCGACTGTACACTTAGGGTTAGTTTTATAATTAGGTTTAATTTCTTTTTTGTCACCATCAATTTTAATTTCTTTTCTCTCTATCCCTTTAAGATTGATTGGTTTGCTACTGATTTGAGACAAAATTAAGAAAGTGGTGGTGGCCACTAGATAACTTCGTCTTCTTCTTCTTCCGAGGATTGGTCGACTGTACTAATCATTTTTATTGCAACATAATAGTGTACCCATTCCAATCTAGGGTTAACGTTTTTTAATGGGTTTCTAATGAAAACAAAGATGCAATGGAGAAGAAGACAAGATAATTTTAGTTAAATTTAAGTTGACTCTTATAGGTAGCAAATTTCTTGTTGAACACCGGCACTAATTTTCTTCCTAATAGTCGCGATTTTATGCTTAGGGTAAAACTTTTGAAAGAAAGCAGCAGTAAGTTCATCCCATGTTTCTATAGACTCATATGGTAGGTTATGCAACCAAGATTTTAGGCACTGCTCGGTCGAACTCGCAAGCGTTGCTATCTCAAGCTTGTTTGTTAAGTTTAGTTTCCTAAACTATAAGTCTTGATTTCTAGTCTACTTATAGTTAAGTCTCGGACTAGGATAGTAAGTGTAGTTGAGCTCTAGACTCCACGATGTTCATCATGCAAAGACGAAGAACTACTCAAGGAACTGGTGGAACTTCATCGACAAAAAGGTATGTGGAGACTTGAACTTATGTATCACTCAAAATTCTATTTATTATATCTCTTATCTTGAGACAAAAGTCATATTGCTATATAGACTTCGATTATACACATTTGTTATTTCGAGCCGAGTTTATCTCGCTTATCTATTTCTCGAAGTATGTGTTGGTAAGCTTTCGCTTTGGCCAGTTCATCTTTACTAGTGACGTAAGTCATGTTGATTATTTCAATAACTTGAAAATCGCTTTGATGAAAAATAGTTTGTGAATAACAACTATATAACATCCTCTAAGAAAGTTTCAATGATTGAAATGAGAGTTTAGAACATGTAACTATCTTTGGATATAAGCATAGTGTGTTTTGACATTTGTGTAAAAGTCCAAAACCGGGAACCCAAAGTATGCGTACCCGTACGCGTACTGGCGGTTGTTGGAAATCCGGGACAGTATGCGTACCCGTACGCGTACTGGAGGAAAGTTCATGTCCGTGAATTTCTGCTGGAGTTTGGAAGTGAAAACAAACTCAATCCGGTTACTTAAGTACGGGTACCCGTTTGCATACTTAAGTAGTATACTTTCTAAAATCGGTTTGTTCATGAACTAAAACATTTATATAATAAGGAATGCAACCTTTGCAAACCGTAGCTATAATGTTCATGAATCGATTCGAGTGAATCAAAACCGATTTTACTTCGATTGTGTCTTGTATATGATGGTTTTTCAAATTGGTTGTAGTTGTAGTGGTAAAAAGGTTCTTTTCAGACTTGTGAAGGTAACAAAATTTCTAGATTTAAATAAAATTTAGGAAAATAGCAAACTGACGTAAAATTTTATTGAGAAATAGGGGTTAAGATTCCACCATTCAACAATACTTATGTGATCTAATATTTTTTTACTATGCAATTTAAATAATTGGGTTGATTCTAAATATTGCCAAAAGCAGATTTTCCAAAATATCAAATGCTAATCACAAGTATAATGCATCAAGAGTCTAAAACTAAGTATGCATTATCAAGGGAAAACACAGTTGATTAATAAAAACCATTTAAATCATTTTTATCAATGCAATCAATCATATAAAAATATTGCATAAATTAATAAAATAGAGATTACCACATAATTATTGTGAGAATGGCTTCCTCTGTCACCCCTGGGTTTGGGTTTAGCTCCTCATCCAAAAAACACACTCACAAGATAAATTCATGGCTAAATAGATGTTTTTATTGATGATATGGTGTTTAACAGAATTTTTGCAACGCTGTATAAATGTTACAGCATGACTGTTACAATGTTCGAAAAAAGACTGCCTGTAAACGATACTTCTGAACTGCAGCAAAATAACGACACAGTTATGCTGCTGTAGGTACTATTGAAGAACGACGCTCCAGGAGCGTCTGTTCTTCGTTCTTCGTCTTCCTCCTTGAACAGCAGCAGCAGCAGCAACAATCAATGGTATCTTCCTCGTTTCGGCTCTGAACTCTCTCCTATTTCTCTCTAAACTTTTCTCACCCTTCTATGACAAAAACCCAACTATATATAGCCTTCAGATTCCCTAGAAACTCGATCAAATTCGAGAATAAATCTCTTATTCTTCACGTGCAGTTTGAACAATAATTCCATCTGTCGATCTTTGTATGCGTCTGTTAGCTATTCTATTGCTCCCAAAATCTTCTCTGACTTGAACTCGACTAAATACATGGTTGTCCATCGTAGAAAATCCTCCAAAAATCTCTCCCCAATCTTTGAAACTCAAAACAGAACACCGTGTCCTGTTAGGACTTTGATTACTTCTCCCGGCCATTCCAGCCCAATTAGTTGGGTCCAATTGATTGTACCAGGCCTGTTTAGTCATGTGGAGTCCATACGTACCAAATACAACAATTGAATCTCCTAAAATCACGTCCGAAATTCGATCTCCAAATCTGCCAGACGCTGCATAGTCCTTTCCCGCCAAAATCTTGAGTTTGAAAATTGAGAAGGGATTCCCCCTATCCTCTGATGGGGTGCGAATAACAAGTGGGGCTGAAATAAAATTGTTGGGTGGGAATAACCAAAACTTGGGTGCCTTTAGTGATTTTTCTGGGATGTTTTCCGCACTTTTTCGGGGTTCCTCCGGGATATTCCTGGGGTACTTCCGGTACAATTATGGGACGCTTCCGGTAAGTTATCAACGGAGGTCCAAATGCCGCATTTTTAGCCAATTTCGCCACAAAGCCTTATTTTTCCAAAAACACCTACAAATAAATAAAATAACCAATTAAGTACAAAATCGAGCACTAACACTATATACAATTGAGATATATTAGACACATAAATGCGTCTATCAAATACCCCCAAACTTATTATTTGCTAGTCCTCGAGCAAATCTAATCTAAAATAAAATGACTACACTTAGCACGTGCAGTAAGCCGTTAAACCACTAGGTGGCCCTAGTGGCGGAGTGTTGTCTCCGGAGGGTTTACCAGAGGTGTACCCACAAAACCTTTACTCCTAATTGGTCACAAGTATCCAAAGAGCTATGAGGACATACATATTCTCAACCTATCTCCAAGTAACTAGAATGCCAGAGAAATTAAAGGTGTCAGCTCTAAAGCTAACTAAAGAAAAGGGGAGACACATACACACGACTGCTAGATAAAGAGATATCCGCTATACAGCTAGATAAACATTGTAAGATGCGTCCGCTGCTTTACAGCTGGATAAGATTAGGAGAGAGATAAAAATGAGAGGGACATCTGCTACACAGCTGGACTAATTACGTGTGATGAGTTAAACCAGTGCTAGAAAGATCTTGTGTCAGATTGAAAGCAGACTAACAAAGCAACCAAAATGCATCTTTCTTCGACTTTCTCACAGTGCCCAGTAGAAACAACGCCTTCTTCGGTCTTCAACTGTTGATGATAAACTCTCGAACCTCATAGAACCTTGACAATTAACTCTTCTCTTCGATTTCTTGCTTGACTTATAAATTTCTTCTTCCCTATGGCCTTATTGAACAAAAATAACGTAATGATGTTTCATTTTTTTTTTTCATTTTTTCATTTTTATTTTTTTTTATTTTTTTTTTCTTTTTTTT
>NW_020620936.1:909287-937833 GCF_003573695.1 Papaver somniferum | reverse complement strand
TTTTTTTTTTTTCATTTTTTCATTTTTATTTTTTTTTATTTTTTTTTTCATTTTTTTTTCATTCATTTTTTTTTGTTACAAAAATTTACATGGCCATGAGAGAAGGACTTTCAAAACTTGGATCTTCGCAACTTGTGATGTCTTGGTATCATGGATTCTAACTTATATCATTTGCTCTTATAACTTCAACTTTGATTTTTGAATTATTCTCTTCTATTGTTGCTTCTAAACCTAAAACGTATTCACTTTCTTCATAGATTTTGATGTCGCTCCGCTTGTTGATGATGATAAGTTTCTGCTGAGAGAGAGTCACAATCCAGTAACTAAGACTACATTGTGAGGTTGCTTTGTCTTTCTGGCATTTCCTGACCTACTTGCCTTTCCGTCATGTATGGTTAGGTCCATCACGGTTACCCTCTAAAAGGAACAAGTTCTCTCCTGAATTTCAAGGATCTCAATGTCTTTTTCTCTAATGTCTCAGTAAGTTGTTATCTCTAGCATTCCAATTTCTATCTTTTTGGTGAGAAACAATATGTAAACTTAGCTAACCGGATACTATGTGACGCTAGAAGTTTCAAAAGTGCAACTAAAAAGTTTCTCCCATACCCCCAAACTTAAATCTAACATTGTCCTCAATGTTTCTAATGATAAAATTAACAGCATGAACGAGGAGAAATTGTTACCACTTGAAGCAAAAAGGGTTGAGGAAAGATATTACCGTGTTGCGTGAGATTGGGTTACCTCCCAAGAAGTGCTAAGTTTAAAGTCTTCAGCCAGACATCAAATACCTCAAAAAGGATCTTCACCTTCCAAAGTCATATACCAATAGCCGAAAAAGTTGTGGGTCCATAATACCAAATAGAGCTAACATCAATATGAGACAACTGCACTGGTTCAGAAAAATGAACAGAAGGAGCACATCCTCATCTAAGGTTTCTTGCAAGACAACCGGATCTATCTAGAGCCTCCAGTTGGGATTCATAAGAGTGTCTTGAAAAATAGATTCATCCGAAAAACGGGTTTCTAATATATCGATTTCCTCCTGAACAGTATCAGGCGGATCAGGTTGTGGAGTCTGAATAGACTCAAGCGATACCTCAGATGCACTAGGCTTGAGTCCCAAGTTAGGGACTTCCAATGGGGATACTTGACGATCACAAGAATCATTACTACCCCCAAACTTAGGGTTTTCACTACTCTCAGACAAACCTTTAATTATTGCTTGGATTTCCGGATCTTCCCAGTCCTTAAAATGCTCAAGAGATTCTTCTAGTTCTGTACCCCCAAACTTAGAATTTTCGGTGCCTCTACATAGACTAGTCACAATGTTCTTAATTTCTAGACCATCGGGTTCTTGAAAAAGGTAAATTACTTTCTCTAAGTTATAATCAGGTGGTTCATCCTCTATTTGCTTCATAGCTGCTATGGTCCACTCTAAAACTTCCTTATTTTCTTGAAGCATGGTCTCTGGCCTATTCTCCTGATCACTATCCAAATCGGAAGTTATAGGAAAAATCTCAGATGGGCCTACAAATGCATAATTGGGGTCCAACTTAGGAGGATCTTTAGGCTCTTCGAAATAAGGGCTTAAGGTAGATTCGGTAGCTAGTAATGGTTCAAACCTAGATTTCCATCTATCGGTATCTAACATAGGAATAGAATCCAACAGAGCATTTACTTGTTCAATGTTGCTATCATCGTCGAAATCCATGCTAAAACGGGCTAGACAACTCTCTAATGGATCTTCCGATTCGGTGTTTGGTACAGACTTCGGAACTAAGGTTCCTAGCATGTTGACCTCTTCAATGCACGTGTCATCTAGCTCAGAATGTAGCTTATTGACATTAAAAATATTCAACTCAATAGTCATATTACCAAAGGATAGATTCATAATACTATTTCAACAGTTTATGATCGCATTAGACGTGGCTAAAAACGGGCGACCTAAAATCACTGGTATTTGGTTCTCTGGGTCAGGGACAGGTTGGGTATCTAGGATAATAAAATCCACTGGATAAATAAACTTGTCAACCTCTATGAGAACATCCTCGATCACACCACGAGGAACTTTAACGGACCTATCAGCTAACTGAAGTGTTACCTGGGTAGGTTTCATCTCACTAAGTCCTAGCTTAAGGTACACATGGTACAGAAGTAAGTTCACACTGGCTCCTAAGTCAAGCAACGCTTTCTCAACACGGTATTTACCTATTGTACAAGCAATGGTAGGGGACCCTGGGTCTTTATACTTAGGAGTAGTGGTATTCTGAATAATAGAACTCACATGACTAGATATGAAGGCTTTCTTCTGGATACTGAGCTTACGCTTTCGCGTACACAAGTCCTTAAGGAACTTGGCATAAGAGGGAATCTGCCTAATTGCATCTAATAATGGAAGGTTGATATTAACCTGCTTAAAAACCTCCAATATATCATTAAAGTTGGACTCCCTCTTAGTCGGAACTAGCAGTTGGGGAAACGGGGCTCTGGGAACAAAGCCGGGCTCATCAGGACCCTTATTGGTCTCTTTGGAGACTCTATCAGTCTCCTCATTTTCTGGCTCAGCAGGGTGAACTATAGCATGTTCACTATCAGGCATGTAAACCTTGTTGTCAACTTTCTTTCCACTCCTCAGGGTTGTGACAGCATTCACATGATTGTACGATTTCTCTCCTTTGGGGTTAGGATCAGTATGACTAGGGAACCTTCCATTTTCTCTCTCACTTATAAACTTAGCTATTTGTCCTACTTGAAGTTCTAACTTGGCAAGACTCTGGGAAGTATTCTTCAATTCCTGCCTAGTTTCTTGCTGAAAGCTCATGTGGTTCTTTGATAGCATGTCATGGTTACTTACTAACATAGTGATAGCTTCCTCTAAGGTAGAGATCTTTTTCTCAGAAGTGTTCTGAAACTGGGTTTGACCTGAAGAATTCTTTAAACCAAAACCTGGGGGAGTCTGAGAATTGCTAGACTGGCCTTGACTCTGACCCTTAGACCAAGAGAAATTAGGATGGTTTCTCCAACCAGGGTTGTAGGTTTCTGAGTATGGGTCAAACTTCTGACGGTTCTCAAACCTAGCGTTGTTATAGACAGCATGGGCTTGTTCTTCACTAACCTGACCTTCCCAAAATGAATTATCGGGTTCTATTCCACAACTAGAGACTTGAGAGGCTCTATTCCTATCATCAGGTTCAACAAGAGACCTATGTTTAGACTGATTCAATTCCAAAGCTTCTAACCTTCTGGACAAAGCAACAAACTTAGCATCTGACGCAAAACTCGTATCTACCATATTCGTGCTACTTCTATTGACCAAGAGTCTTTTAGGGGGTTCAACACAAGATTCCCACTGTTGGGATTTTTCAGCGATAACTCCTAAGAAGGTAAAAGCATCATCAGCATTTTTACTAGTGAACTCACTAGCGCACATAGACTCAACCATGGCTTTGGTTGAATAGTCTAAACCATCATAAATAATATGTACGAGTTTCATATAATCAAATCCATGGTGAGGACACTGAGATAGGAGATCATTGAATCGCTCTAAAAACCTATAAAGAGACTCTCCCTCTTATTGCACACTAACACTAATTTTCTGCCTAACAGCTGCAGTTTTATGCTTAGGGTAGAACTTCATATAGAAAGCAGCAATAAGTTCCTGCCATGTTTCAATGGATTCAGATGGTAGGTTGTTCAGCCAGGTCTTGGCTTTGTCTCTCAAAGAAAAGGGAAACATCTTAAGTTTCAAGACTTCATCAGTAAGGTCTTTTATTCTAATTGTCCCACAGATTTCCTCAAAGTCCCTAATATGGAAATAAGGGTTCTCATCATCTTTTCCTAAGAATATAGGGATCATCTGAAGAATACTAGGTTTTATCTCAAAATTAGCCGTAGTGGCTGGCAATTTAATGCATGAAGCTCGGTTGGTCCTAGTTGGGAACATGTAATCTTTCAAAGTTTCCATCGTTGGCACAACTGGAGTACTAAGGGTACTTTTATCACTGAGAGATAAATTCTCAAAACTGAAGTTTCCAAAAACAGGGCTCTCCAAAGAAGAGTCTTCGAGCTCCCTGCTTAAAACAAAAGAACTACTAGGTTTTTCGCTAATCAATCGACCTAGAGTATCTCTTTTCCAAGCCCTATTAACAAAATCGGGCATACACTAAAAAGAATTCAAAAAGAAATAAAAATTCTAACAGGAAGGTTCTAGCAATCACACATCAGGCTGACTCGACTTTACCACAACAAACCTAAAGATTTCTAGCAAACAACAAGCATGATGGCTCCACTTAGATTGTTAGACCAGCTTCTAATCCTTCGAAAGGGAATTCGTTACAATTTAAACATACCCCTATGGAATCAATCCGAGTTAAATCAAGTTGAATCGAGGCGAGGGAAGCTCAGTGGAGCTTTGATACCCAAAACCTCACCGATCCAATGCGGCGCAATCACGCATTCAACTCGCAGAAACCGTAAAGAACTTCGAGGTGTGCTTAAAAGAGTAACCAATATTTTTCGAATGATTGTCCTGTTAAGCTCGATACCCTATATGTCTCTTTCTAGTCCAAATTTTAGGCTTAGGTTCGCTTTAGGTTTCGCTTTCCTAAGGCGGGCAAGAAGGGAGCGGTGATGAAATCCGAACCCTTATCTTGTTTAGGCCAGGCCTTTCCCTTTACTAGGAATATAAAAACAGTCCGGTTCGTCCTCAAACAATTATCACCTTAAGGAATACAGTAACCCGCTTGCAGGAGATTCACGAGTGTTTCGATTGGACTTACCTCCCGTACCAGACGGGGGATGAACCGTTGAAGTCGACTCGGGCCACGACTCCTATGTCATGTACGAACCCGAGGGGCCGAGACGATATCGTAACCGCCGTCCTTCCCTGCACACAT
This sequence comes from Papaver somniferum, assembly GCF_003573695.1. Lineage (NCBI taxonomy): Eukaryota > Viridiplantae > Streptophyta > Magnoliopsida > Ranunculales > Papaveraceae > Papaver > Papaver somniferum. The sequence goes on along the minus strand of NW_020620936.1, from coordinate 932,938 downwards.
TTTGTATTTAAGGGTACCCTTCCGTAGGGTATAAAAATAAAAATAAAAATGTCCAAAAATTAATGTCCAAAGTCCATAAAAAAAATACAAATGAAAAGAAAGTCTAAAAAAAAATTACAAAAATAAAAATGTCTCTCTTTTTTTTTCTTTCTCTCTTTTTATCAAAAAAAATAAATAAAATTCTTCTTCTTTTGCTCCTTTTGCTTTGCCTTTTACTCCAAGTCTTTAAATGTCCACCAAAAACTTTGGCAAAAATTTCTTTCGCTCCAACTTCAAGAATCTGAAAGAAAAAGACAAAAAACCAGAAACGTAAAGAAGAACATATAAATAAAAAAAATAAATCTAAAAAAATGCTAACTAAACACAGGTCCCAGGCAGCGGCGCCAAAAATTTGATGGTTTTTCAAATTGGTTGTAGTTGTAGTGGTAAAAAGGTTCTTTTCAGACTTGTGAAGGTAACAAATTTCTAGATTTAAATAAAATTTAGGAAAATAGCAAACTGACGTAAAATTTTATTGAGAAATAGGGGTTAAGATTCCACCATTCAACAATACTTATGTGATCTAATATTTTTTTACTATGCAATTTAAATAATTGGGTTGATTCTAAATATTGCCAAAAGCAGATTTTCCAAAATATCAAATGTTAATCACAAGTATAATGCATCAAGAGTCTAAAACTAAGTATGCATTATCAAGGGAAAACACAGTTGATTAATAAAAACCATTTAAATCATTTTTATCAATGCAATCAATCATATAAAAATATTGCATAAATTAATAAAATAGAGATTACCACATAATTATTGTGAGAATGGCTTCCTCTGTCACCCCTGGGTTTGGGTTTAGCTCCTCATCCCAAAAATACACTCACAAGATAAATTCATGGCTAAATAGATGTTTTTATTGATGATATGGTGTTTAACAGAATTTTTGCAACGCTGTATAAATGTTACAGCGTGATTGTTACAATGTTCGAAAAACGACTGCCTGTAAACGATACTTCTGAACTGCAGCAAAATAACGACACAGTTATGCTGCTGTAGGTACTATTGAAGAACGACGCTCCAGGAGCGTCTGTTCTTCGTTCTTCGTCTTCCTCCTTGAACAGCAGCAGCAGCAGCAACAATCAATGGTATTTTCCTCGTTTCGGCTCTGAACTCTCTCCTATTTCTCTCTAAACTTTTCTCACCCTTCTATGACAAAAACCCAACTATATATAGCCTTCAGATTCCCTAGAAACTCGATCAAATTCGAGAATAAATCTCTTATTCTTCACGTGCAGTTTGAACAATAATTCCATCTGTCGATCTTTATATGCGTCTGTTAGCTATTCTATTGCTCCCAAAATCTTCTCTGACTTGAACTCGACTAAATACATGGTTGTCCAGCGTAGAATATCCCCCAAAAATCTCTCCCCAATCTTTGAAACTCAAAACAGAACACCGTGTCCTGTTAGGACTTTGATTACTTCTCCCGGCCATTCCATCCCAATTGGTTGGGTCCAATTGATTGTACCAGGCCTGTTTAGTCATGTGGAGTCCAAACGTACCAAATACATCAATTGAATCTCCTAAAATCACGTCCGAAATTCGATCTCCAAATCTGCCAGACGCTGCATAGTCCTTTCCCGCCAAAATCTTGAGTTTGAAAATTGAGAAGGGATGCCCCCTATCCTCTGATGGGGTGCGAATAGCAAGTGGGGCTGAAATAAAATTGTTGGGTGGAAATAACCAAAACTTGGGTGCCTTTAGTGATTTTTCTGGGATGTTTTCCGCACTTTTTCGGGGTTCCTCCGGGATATTCCTGGGGTACTTCCGGTACAATTCTGGGGCGCTTCCGGTATGTTATCAACGGAGGTCCAAATGCCGCATTTTTAGCCAATTTCGCCACAAAGCCTTATTTTTCCAAAAACACCTACAAATAAATAAAATAACCAATTAAGTACAAAATCGAGCACTAACACTATATACAATTGAGATATATTAGACACATAAATGCGTCTATCAGTATACTTCTATGAGATCTAAGAAATTGAACAACTCTCTAACTAATTCATTTGAGTCATTTGAACTAGTTATGGTGAAGATGAATAAGGTTGATATGAAAGTGCTCATATAGATAACCATTGGTTAACTATTGTTGAACCAACTAGGTGTACACGTTTAGGTACGGTTACTCAAACCTAAATGAAGTTACATTTCATTTGTGTATAACAAGCTAAGTTCGATCTAACGGTTGAAATATATTAGCTTGAATCTAATCAGGCTTTCATCTAACGGTGAATATTGAATGCTTTGTTACCAAGGTAACTTAGATTGCAAACGCTGATTTGAAGACTATATAAAGGAGAACTCTAGCAACTGGGAAACCTAATCCCCATACCTCCTGTGTGATACTAGTTGCATAAACTAGAGTCGATTTTCCTTTAACCTTAGGTTTATCTCGAGACCTTGTAGGTTAATGACTTGAAGACTTCATTGGGATTGTGAAGCCAAACCCAACTATTTTCTCTGTAATTGGGTGATCTGATCTTGTTGTTTCTATCATGATTGAGTACAATCGTAAGATTGGCTTGAGATTTATATCTCCGATAGGCAAGATAGAAAAGTAGTCACAAACACCTTCGTCTCATCTTTTGTGATTCCACAATATCTTTTTCCGCTAGTCGATTAAGATTATTGTGAGGTGATTGATATTTCTTGGTTGTTCTTCGGGAATATAAGTCCGGTATATCAATTGGTTCCCATTCACCTTGATTTATCAAAAGGAGGAACAAAAACTCGTAGGTATTTCTGTGGGAGACAGATTTATCTATTACCATAGACTTTTCTATGTGATACAGATTTGTTTATTAAAGTATTCGACTTTGGGTCGTAGCAACTCTTAGTTGTGGGTGAGATCAACTAAGGGAATCAAGTGCGTAGTATTCTGCTGGGATCAGAGACGTAGGAGCGCAACTGTACCTTGGATCAGTGTGAGATTGATTGGGGTTCAACTACAGTCCAGACCGAAGTTAGTTTGTAGTAGGCTAGTGTCTGTAGCGGCATAATACAATGTGTGTTCAATTTGGACCAGGTCCCGGGTTTTTTCTGCATTTGCGGTTTCCTCGTTAACAAAACTTCTGGTATTTGTGTTATTTTCTTTTCAGCATTATATTTTGTTATATAATTTAAATATCGCAGGTTGTGCGTTGAATCGATCTATTGGTAAATCCAACCTTTGGTTGTTGATTGAAATTGATTGATCCTTGAACATTGGTCTTTGGTACCGTTTAAGTGATTTCTCTTGTATTCAATTAGGCTCGCAAATTCCTATTTGTTTGAGTGAGGATTGAATCGAGAAATTGAGATATAACTATTTGATATGCTTTTCGTAAGATTGAGTCTGACTGTCTAGTTGATTCTCTTGAAAGTATATTGGATTTAGTCCGTACAAATTGCTAAGCGAAATATTGGGTGTGGTTGTTAGGCCCCCGCCTTTTCAATTGGTATCAGAGCAGGCAAACACGTTCAAGACCTCATAAGTCTATGTTTGTTAGTGATCCGACTCTACAGACGGTATTAATATCTCTGATAAACGCGTCACCAGAAACAAAAGTTATGTTTCGACAATGTCTATTAAAAAGAAAGATTCGTCAATCTCAAGTATAGACGAACTTAGTGTTCTGACGAAACAGACAGACACTGACATGTGTTATCCCGATCACCCTCCAAAAGAGTCTAACTCCGACGAATGGGAAGCAACTGAAGAGAGTAAATTGATTCTAAACCTTGTTAGAATCCAAGCTGGTAGATTTAATCGGTTGAAAAACAATGTCAATATTCTTCTCGGTATAGTAAGAAAGAGACTGTGACTCTAAAGGAAAAGCTCCTTGTAAAGAAAATGTTGAAGTTCAGTCTTCACGTACTTACTCGAGGAGAGCCTCAAAAAGGATGCTTCGAAAATTGAACATTGCTTGAGTAAACTCTCGATTCAAGGATGTTCCAAAAAGTCTATTATATCATCAACTTCTATCACAACTGAAAGAGTTCAAATTCCATAAGTAAAATGATAGGTGTCTAAAACACCTTGATATCTATCTATTGTTTATGCTTTCTTTGTTAAGTTTTCTTGTAAAATATGTATCTTATGTTTGCTTTTGAGTGTTTAGGTACTTTGGAGTCATTTGGAACAAAAGAAGAAGAAACATCACTTAAAAGGAAAAAAGGTGCAACTGCTGTTGGAGGCGGATTACTTCTCATTATTTGCTTTTATTTCTTCATCTCTGTCTGAAAAGCATGTTGGCTTTAGTGATGCAAATATTTGTCTGAAAAGCACGACCGCTTTAGTGATGAAGAGAAATTGAAGAGAAGAAATAGATTTGAGAATTAAGAGACGAGTTGATGTTGGTGGAAGAATTCGTGGAAGAAGATGGCCTTCATTTGGAGCGAAAAGGAGCAAGTCGCAGGCGAAGAATGAGCTGTCAGTTCTCGCAAATGACAGTTGAGCAAAGAAACAAAATGGGCAGTCAGTTTGCTGAAACTGACAAGCCAAATATCACTATGTGGCCCTCATCAGAACTGGGTGCCTGTATCAATTTCTATTCCTACTCATAAACCAAAAATCAAAGAAGAAATTATTTCTTCTTTTCATCAGTCTTTATTCCTCTTTCTTCTGTCTGAAACCAAGAGATGGAGGCGCCTGAGAGTGAGAGTTGATGAATTTCGAGAGCAGATCGAGAACTCAGTTGAAGAATTAGAGAATACGGCGATTAGGGAAGATTCAGGAGGAACTAGTGGCTTGAATTGATCTGTGGTGGTTTGACATAGGGTTTTGAATCGAGAAAAGATAAACTGTAGTCAGGAATGGAGATTGAGAGAGGCTTTGTCATTGTTACAGCTGCAGATGGAGATGGATCTGGCAGAGAGGAACTGAGCTGGAAGCTCAGATGGAGGAATTGGTTTGTGTTGCTGTTAGGGTTTGGTTGAATCAAACTGCAGACAATGATTTCCATGGGTTTAGAGAGTTGGGTTTGTGCTGAAGTTGAGATTAAAGAAGAATTAGGTCTTCGCAGGAGAAATGTTCATTTCCTTTCTCATCAGTTAATGAGCAGAAATGGGGTGTCTGTTTCCGTCGACCTATCCGTGGAATCGAGAGAATTCATCAAGCATCAAGAGTCTCAGCTGAAGCCGAGAAGAAGAAAGAAGAATGGAGTGGATTTGCTGGCGTTTTATGGAAGAAATTGTGCTGTGAGTCGATGGTTTCTGGAAGGGAAGATGGCTGGAGTTTATGGGAAGTTTTTATGCAAGTTTTTGGTGCAGTTTGCAACAGATTTGAGTGCCAAGAAAGAGGAAGTGCAATTGATAGGGTCCGAATTCGAGTAGAGGAAACTGAAGATGTTGCTGCTACCACCGAGTCTTGTAACTGAATTGTAGCGAATTTGGTGAGTTGTTTTACAGGGTTGAGCTGAATTCGTTAACAGAGGCGAGGTCGTTCGAACTCAAGACGAAAAGATGGTGATGACTACAAGCTGAGATGGGAGAATGTATGATGAAATTGCAGGTGATGCTGCAAGAGAATGGAGTGTTGGTGGTCTCTGGTGGGTTCGGATGAAAGTGGAGCCGCTAATGAAGCTACAGAATACACTAGCTGTATGTTTAGGTTTGCAATGAAGCTGTTCTGAAATTGCAGGTTGTGTTTGAATGGAACTGCGAGAAAGTAAGCATTGCAGTTACGGCTCAAATGGAGAGGTTCAGATGGCTCAAGTGATATTGATGCTGTTGTATTTGACAGTGGATGGCACAAGAAGGGTTTGGCGGTGAAGTTGACTGTGATGTTCCAGAGAAGATGTTGAAGCTGAAGTGTTGGTGCCTAAATGGAAGAATTGCAGCTGCTACTGAGTTACAATGGCTCAGGCAGGTGCAGCTGCAAGATGGTGACGATCTGTTGATACACAGCTGAGGTGAAGTATGGAACTGCAGAATAGCTGTGGAGAATTGCAGCTGAAAGTGAGCCTGTGGAGGATATTGCACCATGGGAGCAGCACAAGTTCGGGCCATTGCAGGTGCAGGTCATGGTGTTGCTGTTGCAGACAATAAGAAGTGGAGTTGATTTGGAGTTAGAGATGATGTTGTGTGTTTGCAGTGAAACCAAGGATGAGATTGAAGTGAATCTGTAGGTGCAGTGGCAGTGGCAGCTGTGATGAGCTGAAGATTACAGGGAAGACATGAGGTTGCTGCAGCTGTGGAGGTGATGTGCCACTATGGCTGGAATTGAAGTGGTGTTGCGCAATGGTGATGCAGCACAAGCTCAGACCAGTGCAAATGGCTTTGGCCAAGGTGATTAAGACCTGACTCGTCTGATTAGCCAACTGACGCATCTACCTGACTCATATGTCATCACTGAGTTGAATTGGTCTGAGTTTGACCGAGTTGATTCAGTTGACCCGAATAGGTGACTCATTTGACCGGTGACGGTTTGACTTAGCCGGTAATCTGAGTTCTTTCCGGCTGATTTCCGTCCAGTTTCCGGCTAATATGTTTGGGGTCAGAGTTTTCTATTGGGCTGCTTTCACACATGAATCTTATGGGCTTGCTGGATATATTGGACTTGGACCTTTGAGGATATGACCTAGTTTTGGAGACGAGAAAGCTTCGAAGAGGAAAAGTCTTATACAACTTTATATCACGTATTCTATTTGGAGTTTTGGAGATAGCCGCAATTAGGGTTTGCTTATGCATTTATTTTTCATCTTCTTTATTTCAATTATTATTGATGATGAACTCCATTATTATGAGTAACTAAAACTATTTTTGATTGAGGGTGATTTCAAAGTCCGAAATATGAACTCATGATTGATATGCAATAACTCGTTTTCTCGCAAGTTTAGTTATTGTTTGATTTCTACCATGCTAATAATGCTTATGGATTGTTCTTTAATTGTTTAAGTTCGAAATTAAATAGTTATATCACAATCTTATTGCTAGTTTAGATTTTCTTCGACCCGTAATTGTCTAGAGAATTAAACACAAGTAGCAATATGTGGGTATTGATGATGGGACTTTGTTAAGTATCCATATGTAGAAATTGACACTAGTAGATGATTCATGCTTTTGAGTTCATCATTAGGAGCAACCTTATCTCACAAAACTTAGAGCATTTGTTTAAGTCACACCTAGTAAGCGTACCTCTAGGGAACTTGGCAAGTAAAAACCGGTAGTCGAGCGCTTCCGTATCCGGTGAGCTTAGGAGATAATAACAGGATAGTTGAGCGTACTAATTGTCCTAGGGTTGTTAGTAACGAGATTGTTTGTACCGTGTATTTTATACATGGTGAGCCCGTAATCAAGCCCGTCTAGCCAGCCCATGATGGAAGATTCTAGAAGTTTCCAGAAGGCTTGTTGCCCAAGTTGGTTGCACATGAAGTTTACATCAAAATTAGGGTTACATAGACTTTATAAATACATGTATCCTAAACCCAAGAATAGAGGGAATATTAGGTTAGCTAACCCGGAGAAAAACACCCTTGTATCAAATACATCAATAAAATACCTCTCTGTTCCTCCGTGGATGTAGGCAACACTTTCCGAACCACGTAAATTCTTGTCTTCTTATTTATTTTTGATCGTTTTTCTAACCCTAATCATCATCAAATCATCGTGTTTAGTGCCTAGAATTTATTTTGGGTACAAATGTTGGCGGCGACTAAGGGGATTCGAGTAAAAACGATCGTGTTTTACCAGTGAGAGAAGCCTCGGAAAAATCATGAACGAGATTCCAACAAAAATCAGCAAGAAAGAATAAAAAAACAGGGTTCTTACGTAATTGTTGCGAAGGTTGAAGAAACGTTACAAACAGTTACAGAAACCGTTGCGAAGGCAGTAGCAAAAGCTTTGCAGCACAGTAACAGATATAAATGTTGCAGAAATCATTACAAAAGCACTTATCTTGTACAACCCTATAAGTCCAGCTTCCTGTACAGCTTCAGATCCAGCGAATCATGTCCGTCAGATATATAAGATCTTGACCGTAAGATCTGTCCAGCCAACGACACATCATCAAATTTTGCCACGTCTGCAACTTTGCCACGTCATCATCATAGTATGCTGACTGTTTTGCCGCGTCAGCTGCCACGTCAGCAAGTCATCCAAATCAGCAGTAACACGTCAACAATTCTGCACAGTCATCACTGCCATGTATGCAACAACGCGCGTTTCGTTCAAAGCTTGTTTCGTCAATAACATTTTCGTTTTAGGTCCGAATTGAGTGATTTTTGGCTCGTTAGAATCGTCATTCAATTCCCTAACACTTGGAAGAAAAAAATCCAGTGTTCTAGAAACTTGGATGTGCACTTGGAGCAGCAACATGATCGGGTTCGAGGTTCGTGGACAACGACATGATCGGGTTCGAGGTTCGTGGACAACGACATGATCGGGTTCGAGGTTAGGATTGCTTAGAACCTTCAATATTTACCCTTGCATCAAATCGCAAGCACCTAAAGCCTCACCTTGCACGTGAGCACTTAAGTCTTGCTTTCGCAAGCATACAATCTCGTCTTGCACGCGAGTATGAAAGACTTGCACCTTGGCAAGCATAAAGTCTCTTCTCAACCACGAGCCCAACGCCCGATGTTGGTCCAAAGACTCGTACTCAACACAAGAAATACAACCATCCTTCCCGAGTAGCGAGCGCTACAGCCTTGTTACGTTGCGAGCAAAAAGCCTTGCCCCAGCCGCAAGCACATTACGTTTCACTTAAGACTAGACTAGCTCTCGAGCATCAAAAGTCCACCACGTGGCAAAAAGTATCTCCTAGCACGTGAGCAATATTTTTTTTTTTTTTTACTTTTCATTTTTTTTCTTGCAGGTAATTACAGCGGAGGGCGTCTTCGCAATATCTCTACTCACGCTTGGGGGCGAGTTTCATCATCAACGTTCGACGCAAAAGGATAAACAATTTTCTTAACCACCAACTAGTTGGAGGTTAAGAGGGGGCGATGTTTGTACCATGTATTTCATACACGGTGAGCCCGTAATCAAGCCCGTCTATCCAGCCCATGACGGAAGATTCTAGAAGTTTACAGAAGGCTTGTTGCCCAAGTTGCTTGCACATGAAGTTTACATCAAAATTAGGGTTACATAAACTCTATAAATACATGTATCCTAAACCCAAGAATAGAGGGAATATTAGGTTAGCTAACCCGGAGAAAAACACCCTTGTATCAAATACATCAATAAAATACCTCTCTGTTCTACCGTGGATGTAGGCAACACTTTCCGAACCACGTAAGTTCTTGTCTTTTTATTTATTTTTGATCGATTTTCTAACCCTAATCATCATCAAATCATCGTGTTTAGTGCCTAGAATTTATTTTGGGTACAAACATTGGCGTCGACTAAGGGGATTCGAGTAAAACGATCGTGTTTACCAGTGAGAGAAGCCTCAGAAAAATAATGAACGAGATTCCAACCAAAATCAGCAAGAAAAAAAAATAGGGTTCTTACGTAACTGTTGCGATGGTTGAAGAAACGTTGCAAACAGTTACAGACACCGTTGCGAAGGCAATAGCAGAAGCTTTGCAGCACAATAACAAATACAAATGTTGCAGAAATCATTACAAAAGCACTTACCCTGTACAACCCTATAAGTCAAGCTTCCTGTACAACTTTAAATCCAGCGAATCATGTCCGTCAGATATAGAAGATCTTGACTGTGAGATCTGTCCAGCCAAGGAAACAGCTCCTGGTTCACAAACAGGTTCAGTGTCAGACCGGTTCGGTCAGACCGAACCAGTTCAGTACGGTTCAAAACAAACCAGACCGATACGGCCCAACCATTTGACTGGACTCGCCACTTCATCAGTGACATGTCAGCAGACTCTAATGACACGTCAGCGGAATCATCCACACCTGCAGTGCCACATCAGCACACATTCCAGTCAGCAACGACACATAATCCTAAAAGCCTTCCCCCAGCCGCAAGTACATTACATTTCACTTAAGACTCGACTAGCTCTCGAGCATCACAAGTCCACTACGTGTAAAAAAGTCTCGTCTAGAACGTGAGCAATATTTTTTTTTTCTTTACTTTCCTTTTTTTTTTTTTTTGCAAGTAATTACAAGTGGGGGCGTCTTGGCAATATCTCTACTCACGCTTGGGGGCGAGTTTCATCATCAACTTTCGACGCAAAAGGGTAAACAATTTTCTTAACCACCAAAAAGTTGGAGGTTAAGAGGGGGCGCTCTTTGTACCGTGTATTTTATACACGGTGAGCCCGTAATCAAGCCCGTAATCCAGCCCATGACGGAAGATTCTAGAAGTTCCCAGAAGGCTTGTTCCCCAAGTTGCTTGCACATGAAGTTTACATTAAAATTAGGATTACATAAACTCTATAAATACATGTATCCTAAACCCAAGAATAGAGGGAATATTATCACTAAGCGCGCGTTTCGTTCAAAGCTTGTTTCGTCAATAACTTCTTCGTTTTAAGTCCGAATTGAGTGATTTTTGGCTCGTTAGAATCGTCTTTCAATTCCCTACAACATGGAAACAAAAATCCAGTGTTCTAGGAACTTGGATGTGCACTTGGAGCAGCAACATGATCGGGTTTGAGGTTCATGGACAACGACATGATCGGGTTCGAGGTTCGTGGATAGCGACATGATCGAGAGTTCGAGATGAGGATTGCTTAGAACCTTCAATATTTAGCCTTGCATCAAATCGCAAGCACCTAAAGCCTCACCTTGCACGTGAGCACTTAAGTCTTGCTTTCGCAAGCATAAAATCTCGTCTTGCACGCGAGTATGAAAGACTTGCACCTTGGCAAGCATAAAGTCTCTTCTCAACCACGAGCCCAACGCCCGATGTTGGTCCAAAGACTCGTACTCAACACAAGAAATACAACCATCCTTCCCGAGCAGCGAGCGCTACAGCCTTGTTACGTTGCGAGCAAAAAGCCTTGCCCCAGCCGCAAGCACATTACGTTTCAGTTAAAACTAGACTAGCTCTCGAGCATCAAAAGTCCACCACGTGGCAAAAAGTATCGCCTAGCACGTGAGCAATATTTTTTTTTTTTTTTTACTTTTCATTTTTTTTTTGCAGGTAATTACAACGGAGGGCGTCTTCTCAATATCTCTACTCACGCTTGGGGGCGAGTTTCATCATCAACGTTCGATGCAAAAGGATAAACAATTTTCTTAACCACCAACTAGTTGAAGGTTAAGAGGGGGCGATGTTTGTACCATGTATTTCATACACGGTGAGCCCGTAATCAAGCCCGTCTATCCAGCCCATGACGGAAGATTCTAGAAGTTTCCAGAAGGCTTGTTTCCCAAGTTGCTTGCACATGAAGTTTACATCAAAATTAGGGTTACATGTACTCTATAAAAACATGTATCCTAAACCCAAGAATAGAGGGAATATTAGGTTATCTAACCCGGAGAAAAACACCCTTGTATCAAATACATCAATAAAATACCTCTCTGTTCTTCCGTGGATGTAGGCAACACTTTCCGAACCACGTAAATTCTTGTCTTTTTATTTATTTTTGATCGATTTTCTAACCCTAATCATCATAAAATAATCGTGTTTAGTGCCTAGAATTTATTTTGGGTACAAACATTGGCGTCGACTAAGGGGATTCGAGTAAAACGATCGTGTTTACCAGTGAGAGAAGCCTCAGAAAAATCATGAACGAGATTCCAACAAAAATCAGCAAGAAAAAAAAAATAGGGTTCTTACGTAACTGTTGCGATGGTTGCAAACAGTTACAGACACCGTTGCGAAGGCAGTAGCAGAAGCTTTGCAGCACAGTAACAGATACAAATGTTGCAGAAATAATTAGAAAAGCACTTATCCTGTACAACCCTATAAGTCCAGCTTCCTGTACAACTTCAAATCCAGCGAATCATGTCCGTCAGATATAGAAGATCTTGACTGTAAGATCTGTCCAGCCAAGGAAACAACTCCCGGTTCACAAACAGGTTCAGTGTCAGACCGATACGGACCAACCAGTTGACTGGTCTCGCCACGTCATCAGTGACATGTCAGCAGACTCTAATGACACGTCAGCGGAATTATCCACACCTGCAGGGCCACATTAGCACACAATCCAGTCAGCAACGACACATAATCCTAAAAGCCTTCCCCCAGCCGAAAGTACATTACATTTCACTTAGGACTCGACTAGCTCTCGAGCATCACAAGTCCACTACGTGTAAAAAAGTCTCGTCTAGAACGTGAGCAATATTTTTTTTTGGCAAGTAATTAATAGTGGGGGCGTCTTCGAAATATCTCTACTCACGCTTGGGGGCTAGTTTCATCATCAACTTTCGACGCAAAAGGGTAAACAATTTTCTTAACCACCAAAAAGTTGGAGGTTAAGAGGGGGCGCTGTTTGTACCGTGTATTTTATACACGGTGAGCCCGTAATCAAGCCCGTCTAGCCAGCCCATGACGGAAGATTCTAGAAGTTCCCAGAAGGCTTGTTTCCAAAGTTGCTTGCGCATGAAGTTTACATTAAAATTAGGATTACATAAACTCTATAAATACATGTATCCTAAACCCAAGAATAGAGGGAATATTAGGTTAGCTAACCCGGAGAAAAACACCCTTGTATCAAATACATCGATAAAATACCTCTTCGTTCTTCCGTGGATGTAGGCAACACTTTCCGAACCACGTAAATTCTTGTCTTCTTATTTATTTTTGATCGTTTTTCTAACCCTAATCATCAACAAATCATCGTGTTTAGTGCCTAGAATTTATTTTGGGTAAAAACATTGGCGTCGACTAAGGGGATTCGAGTAAACCGATCGTGTTTACCAGTGAGAGAAGCCTCAGAAAAATCATGAACGAGATTCCAACAAAAATCAGCAAGAAAAAATAAACAAATAGGGTTCTTACGTAACTGTTGCGAAGGTTGAAGAAACGTTGCAAACCGTTACAGAAACAGTTGCGAAGGCAGTAGCAGAAACTTTGCAGCACAGTAACAGATATAAATGTTGCAGAAATCATTACAAAAGCACTTATCATGTACAACCCTATAAGTCCAGCTTCCTGTACTGCTTCAGATCTAGCGAATCATGTCCGTCAGATATAGAAGATCTTGACCGTAAGATCTGTCCAGCCAAGGATCCAGCTCCCGGTTCACAAACAAGTTATGTGTCAGACCGATTCGGTTCAGATCGAACCAGTTCAGTACGGTTAAAAACAAACCAGACAGATACGGCCCAACCAGTTGACTGGAATCGCCACGTCATCAGTAACATGTCAGCAGACTCTAATGACACGTCAACAGAATCATCCACACCAGCAGTGCCACATCAGCACACAGACCTGTCAGCAATGACACATCATCAAAATTTGCCATGTAAGCAACTTTGCCACGTCAGCGTCACAATATGTTGGATGTTTTGCCGCGTCAGCGCCATTCGTGCGCCACGTCAGCAATTCATCCCAATCAGCAGTAACATGTCAGCAATTCTGCACAGTCATCACTGCCATGTATGCAACATCGCGCGTTTCGTTTAAAGCTTGTTTCGTCAATAACTTCTTCGTTTTAAGTCCGAATTGAGTGATTTTTGGCTCGTTAGAATCGTCTTTCAATTCCCTACAACATGGAAGCAAAAAATCCAGTGTTCTAGAAACTTGGATGTGCACTTGGAGCAGAAACGTGTTCGGATTCGAGGTTCGTGGACAACGACATGATCGGGTTCGAGGTTCGTGGATAGCGACATGATCGAGAGTTCGAGATGAGGATGGCTTAGACCATTCAATATTTAGCCTAGCATCAAATCGCAAGCACCTAAAGCCTCACTATGCACGTGAGCACTTAAGTCTTGCTTTCGCAAGAATAAAATCTCGACTTGCAAGCGAGTATGAAAGACTTGTACCTTGGAAAGCATAAAGTCTCGTCTCAACCCCGAGCCCAACGCCCGATGTTGGTCCAAAGACTCGTACTCAACCCAAGCAATACAGCTAGCCTTCCCTAGCAGCAAGCGCTACAGCCTTGTTACGTTGCGAGCAAATAGCCTTTCCCCAGCCGCAAGCACATTACATTTCACTTAAGACTCGACTAGCTCTCGAGCATCACATGTCCACCACGTGGCAAAAAGTCTCGTCTAGCACGTGAGCAATATTTTTTTTTTTTTTTTCAATTTTTTTTTTTGCAAGTAATTACAGTTGGGGGCGTCTTCGCAATATCTCTACTCACGCTTGGGGGCGAGTTTCATCATCAACGTTCGACGCAAAAGGATAAACAATTTTCTTAACCACCAAAAAGTTTGGGGTTAAGAGGGGGAGCTGTTTGTACCGTGTATTTTATACACGGTGAGCCCGTAATCAAGCCCGTCTATCCAGCCCATGACGGAAGATTCTAGAAGTTTCCAGAAGGCTTGTTGCCCAAGTTGCTTGCACATGAAGTTTACATCAAAATTAAGGTTACATAAACTCTATAAAGACATGTATCCTAAACCCAAGAATGGAGGGAATATTAGGTTAGCTAACCCGAAGAAAAACACCCTTGTATCAAATACATCAATAAAATACCTCTCCATTCTTCCGTGGATGTAGGCAACACTTTCCGAACCACGTAAATTCTTGTCTTCTTATTTATTTTTGATCGTTTTTCTAACCCTAATCATCATCAAATCATCGTGTTTAGTGCCTATAATCTATTTTTGGTACAAACATTGGCGCCGACTAAGGGGATTCGAGTAAAACGATCGTGTTTACCAGTGAGAGAAGCCTCAAAAAAATCATGAACGAGATTCCAACAAAAATCAGCAAGAAAAAAATAAAAAAATAGGGTTCTTAGGTAACTGTTGCGAAGGTTGAAGAAAGGTTGCAAACCGTTACAGAAACCGTTGCGAAGGGAGTAGCAGAAGCTTTGCAACACAGTAACAGATATAAATGTTGCAAAAATCATTACAAAAGCACTTATCCTGTACAACCCTATAAGTCCAGCTTCATGTACAGCTTCAGATCCAGCGAATCATGTCCGTCAGATATAGAAGATCTTGACCGTAAGATCTGTCCAGCCAAGGATCCAGCTCCCGGTTCACAAACAGGTTCTGTGTCAGATCGGTTCGGTTCAGATCGAACCAGTTCAGTAGGGTTCAAAACGAACCAAATCGATACGGCCCAACCAGTTGACTGGAATCGCCACGTCATCAGTGACATGTCAGCAGACTCTAATGAAACGTCAGCGGAATCATCCACACCAGCAGTGCCACATCAGCACACGGTCCAGTCAGCAATGACACATCATCAAATTTTGCGACGTAAGCAACTTTGCCACGTCAGCATCATAGTATGCTGGTAGTTTTGCCGCGTCAGCTGCTACGTCAGCGCCGTTCGTGCGCCACGTCAGCAAGTCATCCCAATAAGCATTAACATGTCAGCAATTCTGCACAGTCATTATTGCCATGTATGCAACACGCGCGTTTCGTTCAAACCTTGTTTCGTCAATAACTTCTTCGTTTTAAGTCCGAATTGAGTGATTTTTGGATCGTTAGAATCGTCTTTCAATTCCCTACAACATGGAAGCAAAAAAATTCAGTGTTCTAGAAACTTGGATGTGCACTTGGAGCAGAAACATGTTCGGGTTCGAGGTTCGTGGACAACGACATGATCGGGATCGAGGTTCGTGGATAACGACATGATCGAGAGTTCGAGATAAGGATTGCTTAGACCCTTCAATATTTAGCCTTGCATCACATCGCAAGCACCTAAAGCCTCAAATGCACGTGAGCACTTAAGTCTTGCTTTCGCAAGAATAAAATCTCATCTTGCACGCGAGTATGGAAGACTTGCACCTTGGCAAGCATAAAGTCTCGTCTCAACCACGAGCCCAACGCCCGGTGTTGGTCCAAAGACTCGTACTCAACACAAGCAATACAACCAACCTTCCCGAGCAGCGAGCGCTACAGCCTTGTTACGTTGCGAGCAAAAATCCTTGCCCCATCCGCAAGTACATTACATTTCACTTAAGACTCGACTAGCTCTCGAGCATCAAAAGTCCACCACGTGGATAAAAGTCTCGTATAGAACGTGAGCAATATATTTTTTTTTTTACATTCCATTTTTTTTTTTTGCAAGTAATTACAAGTGGGGGCGTCTTCGCAATATCTCTACTCACGCTTGGGGGCGAGTTTCATCATCAACTTTCGACGCAAAAGGGTAAACAATTTTCTTAACCACCAAAAAGTTGGAGGTTAAGAGGGGGCGCTGTTTGTACCGTGTATTTTATACACGGTGAGCCCGTAATCAAGCCCGTCTAGCCATCCCATGACGGAAGATTCTAGAAGTTCCCAGAAGGCTTGTTTCCCAAGTTGCTTGCACATGAAGTTTACATTAAAATTAGGATTACATAAACGCTATAAATACATGTAACCAAAACCCAAGAATAGAGGGAATATTAGGTTAGCTAACCCGGAGAAAAACACCCTTGTATCAAATACATCAATAAAATACCTCTCCGTTCTTCCGTGGATGTAGGCAACACTTTCCGAACCACGTAAATTCTTGTCTTCTTATTTATTTTTGATCGTTTTTCTAACCCTAATCATCATCAAATCATCGTGTTTAGTGCCTAGAATTTATTTTGGGTACAAACATTGACGCCGACTAAGGGGATTCGACTAAAACGATCGTGTTTACCAGTGAGAGAAGGCTCAGAAAAATCATGAACGAGATTCCAACAAAAATCAGAAAGAAAAAATAAAAAAATAGAGTTCTTAGGTAACTATTGCGAAGGTTGAACAAACGTTGCAAACCGTTACAGAAACCGTTGCGAAGGCAGTAGCAGAAGCTTTGCAACACAGTAACAGATATAAATGTTGCAAAAATCATTACAAAAGCACTTATCATGTACAACCCTATAAGTCCAGCTTCCTGTACAGCTTCAGATCCAGCGAATCATGTCCGTCAGATATAGAAGATCTTGACCGTAAGATCTGTCCAGCCAAGGATCCAGCTCCCGGTTCACAAACAAGTTATGTGTCAGACCGGTTCGGTTCAGATCGAACCAGTTCAGTACGGTTCAAACCAAACCAGACCGATACGGCCCAACCAGTTAACTGGAATCGCCACGTCATCAGTGAATATCAGCAGATTCTAATGACACGTCAGCGGAATCATCCACACCAGCAGTGCCACATCAGCACACAGTCCTGTCAGCAATGACACATCATCAAATTTTTCCACGTAAGCAACTTTGCCACGTCAGCATCACAATATGTTGGATGTTTTGCCGCTCAGCTTCCACGTCAGCGCCATTCGTGCGCCACGTCAGCAATTCATCCTAATCAGCAGTAACATGTCAGCAATTCTGCACAGTCATCACTGCCATGTATGCAACATCGCGCTTTTCATTCAAAGCTTGTTTCGTCAATAACTTCTTCGTTTTAAGTCCGAATTGAGTGATTTTTGGCTCGTTAGAATCGCCTTTCAATTCCCTACATCATGGAAGCAAAAAAATTCAGTGTTCTAGAAACTTGGATGTGCACTTGGAGCAGCAACGTGTTCTGGTTCGAGGTTCGTGGACAACGACATGATCGGGTTCGAGGTTCGTGGATAGCGACATGATCGAGAGTTCGAGATGAAGATTGCTTAGACCATTCAATATTTAGCCTTGCATCACATCGCAAGCACCTAAATCCTCACTATGCACGTGAGCACTTAAGTCTTGCTTTCGCAAGAATAAAATCTCGACTTGCAAGCGAGTATGAAAGACTTGCACCTTGACAAGAATTAAGTCTCGTCTCAACCACAAGCCCAACGCCCGATGTTGGTCCAAAGACTCGTATTCAACCCAAGCAATAAAACCAGCCTTCCCGAGCAGCGAGCGCTACAACCTTGTTACGTTGCGAGCAAAAAGCCTTGCCCCAGCCACAAGCACATTACATTTCACTTAAGACTCGACTAGCTCTCGAGCATCACAAGTCCACCACGTGGAAAAAAGTCTCGTCTAGCACGTGAGCAATATATATATTTTTTTTTTTACTTTTCATTTTTCATTTTTTTTTTGCAATTAATTACAGTTGGGGACGTCTTCAAAATATCTCTACTCACGCTTGGGGGCGAATTTCATCATCAACGTTCGACGCAAAAGGATAAACAATTTTCTTAACCACCAAAAAGTTGGAGGTTAAGAGGGGGCGCTGTTTGTACCGTGTATTTTATACAAGGTGAGCCCGTAATCAAGCCCGTCTAGCCAGCCCATGACGGAAGATTCTAGAAGTTTCCAGAAGGCTTGTTGCCCAAGTTGCTTGCACATGAAGTTTACATACAAATTAGGGTTACATAAACTCTATAAAGACATGTATCCTAAACCCAAGAATAGAGGGAATATTAGGTGAGCTAACCCGGAGGAAAACACCCTTGTATCAAATACATCAATAAAATACCTCTCCGTTCTTCAGTGGATGTAGGCAACACTTTCCGAACCACGTAAATTATTATCTTCTTATTTATTTTTGATCGTTTTTCTAACCCTAATCATCAGCAAATCATCGTGTTTAGTGCCTAGAATTTATTTTGGGTACAAACATTGGCGCCGACTAAGGGGATTCGAGTAAAACGATCGTGTTTACCAGTGAGAGAAGCCTCAGAAAAATCATGAACGAGATTCCAGCAAAAATCAGCAAGAAAAAAATAAAAAATTAGGGTTCTTACGTAACTGTTGCGAAGGTTGAAGAAACGTTGAAAACCGTTACAGAAACCGTTGCGAAGGCAGTAGCAAAAGCTTTGCAGCACAGTAACAGATATAAATGTTGCAGAAATCATTACAAAAGCACTTATCCTGTACAACCCTATAAGTCCAGCTTCCTATACAGCTTCAGATCCAGCGAATCATGTCCGTCAGATATAGAAGATCTTGACCGTAAGATCTGTCCAGCCAAGGATCCAGCTCCCGGTTCACAAACAGGTTCTGTGTCAGATCGGTTCGGTTCAGATCGAACCAGTTCAATACGGTTCAAAACGAACCAGACCGATACGGCCCAACCAGTTGACTGGAATCGCCACGTCATCAGTGACATGTCATAAGACTCTAATGAAACGTCAGCGGAATCATCCACACCAGCAGTGCCACATCAGCACACAGTCCAGTCAGCAATGACACATCATCAAATTTTTCCATGTAAGCAACTTTTCCATGTCAACATCACAGTATGCTGGCAGTTTTGCCGCGTCAGCTGCTACGTCAGCGACGTTCGTGCGCCATGTCAGCAAGTCATCCCAATCAGCAGTAACATGTCAGCAATTCTGCACAGCCATCACTGCCATGTATGCAACAGCGCGCGTTTCGTTCAAAGCTTGTTTCGTCAATAACTTCTTCGTTTTAAGTCCGAATTGAGTGATTTTTGGCTCGTTAGAATCGTCTTTCAATTCCCTACATCATGGAAGCAAAAACATTCAGTGTTCTAGAAACTTGGATTTGCACTTGGAGCAGCAACGTGTTCGGGTTCGAGGTTCGTGGACAACGACATGATCGGGTTCGAGGTTCGTGGATAGCGACATGATCGAGAGTTCGAGATGAGGATTGCTTAGACCATTCAATATTTAACCTTGCATAAGATCGCAAGCACCTAAAGCCTCACTATGCACGTGAGCACTTAAGTCTTGCTTTCGCAAGAATAAAATCTCGACTTGCAAGCGAGTATGAAAGACTTGCACCTTGACAAGCATAAAGTCTCGTCTCAACCACGAGCCGAACGCCCGATGTTGGTCCAAAGACTCGTACTCAAACCAAGCAATACAACCAGCCTTCCCGAGCAGCGAGCGCTACAACCTTGTTACGTTGCGAGAAAAAAGCCTTGCCCCAGCCACAAGCACATTACATTTCACTTAAGACTCGACTAGCTCTCGAGCATCACAAGTCCACCACGTGGAAAAAAGTCTTGTCTAGCACGTGAGCAATATATATATATATATTTTTTACTTTTCATTTTTCATTTTTTTTTTGCAATTAATTACAGTTGGGGACGTCTTCGCAATATCTCTACTCACGCTTGGGGGCGAGTTTCATCATCAACGTTCGACGCAAAAGGATAAACAATTTTCTTAACCACCAAAAAGTTGGAGGTTAAGAGGGGGCGCTGTTTGTACTGTGTATTTTATACACGGTGAGCCCGTAATCAAGCCCGTCTAGCCAGCCCATGACGGAAGATTCTAGAAGTTTCCTGAAGGCTTGTTGCCCAAGTTGCTTGCACATGAAGTTTACATACAAATTAGGGTTACATAAACTCTATAAAGACATGTATCCTAAACCCAAGAATAGAGGGAATATTAGGTTAGCTAACCCGGAGGAAAACACCCTTGTATCAAATACATCAATAAAATACCTCTCCGTTCTTCAGTGGATGTAGGCAACACTTTCCGAACCACGTAAATTCTTGTCTTCTTATTTATTTTTGATCGTTTTTCTAACCCTAATCATCATCATCAAATCATCGTGTTTAGTGCCTAGAATTCATTTTGGGTACAAACATTGGCGCCGACTAAGGGGATTCGAGTAAAACGATCGTGTTTCCCAGTGAGAGAAGCCTCAGAAAAATAATGAACGAGATTCCAGCAAAAATCAGCAAGAAAAAAATAAAAAATTAGGGTTCTTACGTAACTGTTGCGAAGGTTGAAGAAACGTTGCAAACCGTTACAGAAACCGTTGCGAAGGCAGTAGCAAAAGCTTTGCAGCATAGTAACAGATATAAATGTTGCAGAAATCATTACAAAAGCACTTATCCTGTACAACCCTATAAGTCCAGCTTCCTGTACAGCTTCAGATCCAGCGAATCATGTCCGTCAGATATAGAAGATCTTGACCGTAAGATCTGTCCAGCCAAGGATCCAGCTCCCGGTTCACAAACAGGTTCTGTGTCAGATCGGTTCGGTTCAGATCGAACCAGTTCAGTACGGTTCAAAACGAACCAGACCGATACGGCCCAACCAGTTGACTGGAATCGCCACGTCATCAGTGACATGTCGGAAGACTCTAATGAAACGTCAGCGGAATCATCCACACCAGCAGTGCCAAATCAGCACACAGTCCAGTCAGCAATGACACATCATCAAATTTTGCCATGTAAGCAACTTTGCCACGTCAGCATCACAGTATGCTGGCAGTTTTGCCGCGTCAGCTGCTATGTCAGTGACGTTCGTGCGCCACGTCATCAAGTCATCCCAATCAGCAGTAAAAAGTCAGCAATTCTGCACAGTCATCACTGCCATGTATGCAACAACGCGCGTTTCGTTCAAAGCTTGTTTCGTCAATAACTTCTTGGTTTTAAGTCCGAATTGAGTGATTTTTGGCTCGTTAGAATTGTCTTTAAATTCCCTACAACATGGAAGCAAAAAAATCCAGTGTTCTAGAAACTTGGATGTGCACTTGGAGCAGCAACATGTTCGGGTTCGAGGTTCGTGGACAACGACATGATCGGGTTCGAGGTTCTTGGATAACGACATGATAGAGAGTTCGAGATAAGGATTGCTTAGACCCTTCAATATTTAGACTTGCATCACATCGCAAGCACCTAAAGCCTCACCTTGCACGTGAGCACTTAAGTCTTGCTTTCGCAAGAATAAAATCTCGTCTTGCACGCGAGTATGGAAGACTTGCACCTTGGCAAGCATAAAGTCTCGTCTCAACCACGAGCCCAACGCCCGATGTTGGTCCAAAGACTCGTACTAACCACAAGCAATACAACCAACCTTCCCGAACAGCGAGCGCTATAGCCTTGTTACGTTGCGAGCAAAAAGCCTTGCCCCAGCCGCAAGTACATTACATTTCACTTAAGACTCGACTAGCTCTCGAGCATCACAAGTCCACCACATGGAAAAAAGTCTCGTATAGAACGTGAGCAATATATTTTTTGTTTTTTTACTTTCCATTTTTTTTTTGCAAGTAATTACAAGTAGGGGCGTCTTCGCAATATCTCTACTCACGCTTGGGGGCGAGTTTCATCATCAACTTTCAACGCAAAAGGGTAAACAATTTTCTTAACCACCAAAAAGTTAGAGGTTAAGAGGGGGAGCTGTTTGTACCGTGTATTTTATACACGGTGAGCCCGTAATCAAGCCCGTCTAGCCAGTCCATGACGGAAGATTCTAGAAGTTCCCAGAAGGCTTGTTTCCCAAGTTGCTTGCACATGAAGTTTACATTAAAATTAGGATTACATAAACTCTATAAATACATGTATCCTAAACCCAAGAATAGAGGGAATATTAGGTTAGCTAACCTGGAGAAAAACACCCTTGTATCAAATACATCAATAAAATACCTCTCCGTTCTTCCGTGGATGTAGGCAACACTTTCCGAACCACGTAAATTCTTGTCTTCTTATTTATTTTTGATCGTTTTTCTAACCCTAATCATCATCAAATCATCGTCTTTAGTGCCTAGAATTTATTTTGGGTACAAACATTGGCGCCGACTAAGGGGATTCGAGTAAAACGATCGTGTTTACCAGTGAGAGAAGCCTCAGAAAAATCATGAACGAGATTCCAACAAATATCAGCAAGAAGAAATAAAAAAATAGAGTTCTTACGTAACTGTTGCGAAGGTTGAAGAAACTTTGCAAACCGTTGCGAAGGCAGTAGCAGAAGCTTTGCAACACAGTAACAGATATAAATGTTGCAAAAATCATTACAAAAGCACTTATCATGTACAACCCTATAAGTCCAGCTTCCTGTACAGCTTCAGATCCAGCGAATCATGTCCGTCAGATATAGAAGATCTCGACCGTAAGATATGTCCATCCAAGGATCCAGCTCCCGGTTCACAAACAAGTTATGTGTCAGATCGGTTCGGTTCAGATCGAACCAGTTCAGTACGGTTCAAAACAAACCAGACCGATACGGCCCAACTAGTTGACTGGAATCGCCACGTCATCAGTGACATGTCAGCAGACTCTAATGACACGTCAGCGGAATCATCCACACCAGCAGTGCCACATCATTACACGGTCATGTCAGCAATGACACATCATCAAATTTTGCCACGTAAGCAACTTTGCCACGTCAGCATCACAGTATGTTGACTGTTTTATCGCGTCAGCTGCCACGTCAGCGCCGTTCGTGCGCCACGTCAGCAAGTCATCCCAATCAGCAGTAACATGTCAGCAATTCTGCACAGTCATCACTGCCATGTATGCAACATCGCGTGTTTCATTTAAAGCTTGTTTCATCAATAACTTCTTCGTTTTAAGTCCGAATTGAGTGATTTTTGGCTCGTTAGAATCGTCTATCAATTCCCTACAACATGGAAGCAAAAAAATCCACTGTTCTAGAAACTTGGATGTGCACTTGGAGCAGCAACATGTTCGGGTTCGAGGTTCGTGGACAACGACATGATCGGGTTCGAGGTTCGTGGATAGCGACATGATCGAGAGTTCGAGATGAGGATTGCTTAGACCATTCAATATTTATTCTTGCATCACATCGCAAGAACCTAAAGCCTCACTATGCACGTGAGCACTTAAGTCTTGCTTTCGCAAGAATAAAATATCGACTTGCAAGCGAGTATGAAAGACTTGCACCTTGACAAGCATAAAGTCTCGTCTCAATCACGAGCCCAACTCCCGATGTTGGCCCAAAGACTCGTACTCAACCCAAGCAATACAACCAGCCTTCCCGAGCAGCGAGCGCTACAACCTTGTTACGTTGCGAGCAAAAA
>NW_020620936.1:908487-909277 GCF_003573695.1 Papaver somniferum | reverse complement strand
CGTCTTCGCAATATCTCTACTCACGCTTGGGGGCGAGTTTCATCATCAACGTTCGACGCAAAAGGATAAACAATTTTCTTAACCACCAAAAAGTTGGAGGTTAAGAGGGGGCGCTGTTTGTACTGTGTATTTTATACACGGTGAGCCCGTAATCAAGCCCGTCTAGCCAGCCCATGACGGAAGATTCTAGAAGTTTCCTGAAGGCTTGTTGCCCAAGTTGCTTGCACATGAAGTTTACATACAAATTAGGGTTACATAAACTCTATAAAGACATGTATCCTAAACCCAAGAATAGAGGGAATATTAGGTTAGCTAACCCGGAGGAAAACACCCTTGTATCAAATACATCAATAAAATACCTCTCCGTTCTTCAGTGGATGTAGGCAACACTTTCCGAACCACGTAAATTCTTGTCTTCTTATTTATTTTTGATCGTTTTTCTAACCCTAATCATCATCATCAAATCATCGTGTTTAGTGCCTAGAATTCATTTTGGGTACAAACATTGGCGCCGACTAAGGGGATTCGAGTAAAACGATCGTGTTTCCCAGTGAGAGAAGCCTCAGAAAAATAATGAACGAGATTCCAGCAAAAATCAGCAAGAAAAAAATAAAAAATTAGGGTTCTTACGTAACTGTTGCGAAGGTTGAAGAAACGTTGCAAACCGTTACAGAAACCGTTGCGAAGGCAGTAGCAAAAGCTTTGCAGCATAGTAACAGATATAAATGTTGCAGAAATCATTACAAAAGCACTTATCCTGTACAACCCTATAAGTCCAGCTTCCTGTACA
>NW_020620936.1:898585-908477 GCF_003573695.1 Papaver somniferum | reverse complement strand
TATGTTGACTGTTTTATCGCGTCAGCTGCCACGTCAGCGCCGTTCGTGCGCCACGTCAGCAAGTCATCCCAATCAGCAGTAACATGTCAGCAATTCTGCACAGTCATCACTGCCATGTATGCAACATCGCGTGTTTCATTTAAAGCTTGTTTCATCAATAACTTCTTCGTTTTAAGTCCGAATTGAGTGATTTTTGGCTCGTTAGAATCGTCTATCAATTCCCTACAACATGGAAGCAAAAAAATCCACTGTTCTAGAAACTTGGATGTGCACTTGGAGCAGCAACATGTTCGGGTTCGAGGTTCGTGGACAACGACATGATCGGGTTCGAGGTTCGTGGATAGCGACATGATCGAGAGTTCGAGATGAGGATTGCTTAGACCATTCAATATTTATTCTTGCATCACATCGCAAGAACCTAAAGCCTCACTATGCACGTGAGCACTTAAGTCTTGCTTTCGCAAGAATAAAATATCGACTTGCAAGCGAGTATGAAAGACTTGCACCTTGACAAGCATAAAGTCTCGTCTCAATCACGAGCCCAACTCCCGATGTTGGCCCAAAGACTCGTACTCAACCCAAGCAATACAACCAGCCTTCCCGAGCAGCGAGCGCTACAACCTTGTTACGTTGCGAGCAAAAAAGCCTTGCCCCAGCCACAAGCACATTACATTTCACTTAAGACTCGACTAGATCTCGAGCATCACAAGTCCACCACGTGGCAAAAAGTCTCGTCTAACACGTGAGCAATATATTTTTTTTTTTAACTTTTCATTTTTCATTTTTTTTTTGCAAGTAATTACAGTTGGGGGCGTCTTCGCAATATCTCTACTCACGCTTGGGGGCGAGTTTCATCATCAACGTTCGACGCAAAAGGATAAACAATTTTCTTAACCACCAAAAAGTTGGAGGTTAAGAGGGGGCGCTGTTTGTACTGTGTATTTTATACACGGTGAGCCCGTAATCAAGCCCGTCTAGCCAGCCCATGACGGAAGATTCTAGAAGTTTCCTGAAGGCTTGTTGCCCAAGTTGCTTGCACATGAAGTTTACATACAAATTAGGGTTACATAAACTCTATAAAGACATGTATCCTAAACCCAAGAATAGAGGGAATATTAGGTTAGCTAACCCGGAGGAAAACACCCTTGTATCAAATACATCAATAAAATACCTCTCCGTTCTTCAGTGGATGTAGGCAACACTTTCCGAACCACGTAAATTCTTGTCTTCTTATTTATTTTTGATCGTTTTTCTAACCCTAATCATCATCATCAAATCATCGTGTTTAGTGCCTAGAATTCATTTTGGGTACAAACATTGGCGCCGACTAAGGGGATTCGAGTAAAACGATCGTGTTTCCCAGTGAGAGAAGCCTCAGAAAAATAATGAACGAGATTCCAGCAAAAATCAGCAAGAAAAAAATAAAAAATTAGGGTTCTTACGTAACTGTTGCGAAGGTTGAAGAAACGTTGCAAACCGTTACAGAAACCGTTGCGAAGGCAGTAGCAAAAGCTTTGCAGCATAGTAACAGATATAAATGTTGCAGAAATCATTACAAAAGCACTTATCCTGTACAACCCTATAAGTCCAGCTTCCTGTACAGCTTCAGATCCAGCGAATCATGTCCGTCAGATATAGAAGATCTTGACCGTAAGATCTGTCCAGCCAAGGATCCAGCTCCCGGTTCACAAACAGGTTCTGTGTCAGATCGGTTCGGTTCAGATCGAACCAGTTCAGTACGGTTCAAAACGAACCAGACCGATACGGCCCAACCAGTTGACTGGAATCGCCACGTCATCAGTGACATGTCGGAAGACTCTAATGAAACGTCAGCGGAATCATCCACACCAGCAGTGCCAAATCAGCACACAGTCCAGTCAGCAATGACACATCATCAAATTTTGCCATGTAAGCAACTTTGCCACGTCAGCATCACAGTATGCTGGCAGTTTTGCCGCGTCAGCTGCTATGTCAGTGACGTTCGTGCGCCACGTCAGCAAGTCATCCCAATCAGCAGTAAAAAGTCAGCAATTCTGCACAGTCATCACTGCCATGTATGCAACAACGCGCGTTTCGTTCAAAGCTTGTTTCGTCAATAACTTCTTGGTTTTAAGTCCGAATTGAGTGATTTTTGGCTCGTTAGAATTGTCTTTAAATTCCCTACAACATGGAAGCAAAAAAAATCCAGTGTTCTAGAAACTTGGATGTGCACTTGGAGCAGCAACATGTTCGGGTTCGAGGTTCGTGGACAACGACATGATCGGGTTCGAGGTTCTTGGATAACGACATGATAGAGAGTTCGAGATAAGAATTGCTTAGACCCTTCAATATTTAGCCTTGCATCACATCGCAAGCACCTAAAGCCTCACCTTGCACGTGAGCACTTAAGTCTTGCTTTCGCAAGAATAAAATCTCGTCTTGCACGCGAGTATGGAAGACTTGCACCTTGGCAAGCATAAAGTCTCGTCTCAACCACGAGCCCAACGCCCGATGTTGGTCCAAAGACTCGTACTAACCACAAGCAATACAACCAACCTTCCCGAACAGCGAGCGCTATAGCCTTGTTACGTTGCGAGCAAAAAGCCTTGCCCCAGCCGCAAGTACATTACATTTCACTTAAGACTCGACTAGCTCTCGAGCATCACAAGTCCACCACGTGGAAAAAAGTCTCGTATAGAACGTGAGCAATATATTTTTTGTTTTTTTACTTTCCATTTTTTTTTTGCAAGTAATTACAAGTAGGGGCGTCTTCGCAATATCTCTACTCACGCTTGGGGGCGAGTTTCATCATCAACTTTCAATGCAAAAGGGTAAACAATTTTCTTAACCACCAAAAAGTTGGAGGTTAAGAGGGGGAGCTGTTTGTACCGTGTATTTTATACACGGTGAGCCCGTAATCAAGCCCGTCTAGCCAGTCCATGACGGAAGATTCTAGAAGTTCCCAGAAGGCTTGTTTCCCAAGTTGCTTGCACATGAAGTTTACATTAAAATTAGGATTACATAAACTCTATAAATACATGTATCCTAAACCCAAGAATAGAGGGAATATTAGGTTAGCTAACCTGGAGAAAAACACCCTTGTATCAAATACATCAATAAAATACCTCTCCGTTCTTCCGTGGATGTAGGCAACACTTTCCGAACCACGTAAATTCTTGTCTTCTTATTTATTTTTGATCGTTTTTCTAACCCTAATCATCATCAAATCATCGTCTTTAGTGCCTAGAATTTATTTTGGGTACAAACATTGGCGCCGACTAAGGGGATTCGAGTAAAACGATCGTGTTTACCAGTGAGAGAAGCCTCAGAAAAATCATGAACGAGATTCCAACAAATATCAGCAAGAAGAAATAAAAAAATAGAGTTCTTACGTAACTGTTGCGAAGGTTGAAGAAACTTTGCAAACCGTTGCGAAGGCAGTAGCAGAAGCTTTGCAACACAGTAACAGATATAAATGTTGCAAAAATCATTACAAAAGCAC
This sequence comes from Papaver somniferum, assembly GCF_003573695.1. Taxonomy (NCBI): domain Eukaryota; kingdom Viridiplantae; phylum Streptophyta; class Magnoliopsida; order Ranunculales; family Papaveraceae; genus Papaver; species Papaver somniferum. The sequence continues at coordinate 904,996 of NW_020620936.1, read as the reverse complement.
TTATCATGTACAACCCTATAAGTCCAGCTTCCTGTACAGCTTCAGATCCAGCGAATCATGTCCGTCAGATATAGAAGATCTCGACCGTAAGATATGTCCATCCAAGGATCCAGCTCCCGGTTCACAAACAAGTTATGTGTCAGATCGGTTCGGTTCAGATCGAACCAGTTCAGTACGGTTCAAAACAAACCAGACCGATACGGCCCAACTAGTTGACTGGAATCGCCACGTCATCAGTGACATGTCAGCAGACTCTAATGACACGTCAGCGGAATCATCCACACCAGCAGTGCCACATCATCACACGGTCCTGTCAGCAATGACACATCATCAAATTTTGCCACGTAAGCAACTTTGCCACGTCAGCATCACAATATGTTGACTGTTTTATCGCGTCAGCTGCCACGTCAGCGCCGTTCGTGCGCCACGTCAGCAAGTCATCCCAATCAGCAGTAACATGTCAGCAATTCTGCACAGTCATCACTGCCATGTATGCAACATCGCGTGTTTCATTTAAAGCTTGTTTCATCAATAACTTCTTCGTTTTAAGTCCGAATTGAGTGATTTTTGGCTCGTTAGAATCGTCTATCAATTCCCTACAACATGGAAGCAAAAAAATCCACTGTTCTAGAAACTTGGATGTGCACTTGGAGCAGCAACATGTTCGGGTTCGAGGTTCGTGGACAACGACATGATCGGGTTCGAGGTTCGTGGATAGCGACATGATCGAGAGTTCGAGATGAGGATTGCTTAGACCATTCAATATTTATTCTTGCATCACATCGCAAGAACCTAAAGCCTCACTATGCACGTGAGCACTTAAGTCTTGCTTTCGCAAGAATAAAATATCGACTTGCAAGCGAGTATGAAAGACTTGCACCTTGACAAGCATAAAGTCTCGTCTCAATCACGAGCCCAACTCCCGATGTTGGCCCAAAGACTCGTACTCAACCCAAGCAATACAACCAGCCTTCCCGAGCAGCGAGCGCTACAACCTTGTTACGTTGCGAGCAAAAAAGCCTTGCCCCAGCCACAAGCACATTACATTTCACTTAAGACTCGACTAGATCTCGAGCATCACAAGTCCACCACGTGGCAAAAAGTCTCGTCTAACACGTGAGCAATATATTTTTTTTTTTAACTTTTCATTTTTCATTTTTTTTTTGCAAGTAATTACAGTTGGGGGCGTCTTCGCAATATCTCTACTCACGCTTGGGGGCGAGTTTCATCATCAACGTTCGACGCAAAAGGATAAACAATTTTCTTAACCACCAAAAAGTTGGAGGTTAAGAGGGGGCGCTGTTTGTACTGTGTATTTTATACACGGTGAGCCCGTAATCAAGCCCGTCTAGCCAGCCCATGACGGAAGATTCTAGAAGTTTCCTGAAGGCTTGTTGCCCAAGTTGCTTGCACATGAAGTTTACATACAAATTAGGGTTACATAAACTCTATAAAGACATGTATCCTAAACCCAAGAATAGAGGGAATATTAGGTTAGCTAACCCGGAGGAAAACACCCTTGTATCAAATACATCAATAAAATACCTCTCCGTTCTTCAGTGGATGTAGGCAACACTTTCCGAACCACGTAAATTCTTGTCTTCTTATTTATTTTTGATCGTTTTTCTAACCCTAATCATCATCATCAAATCATCGTGTTTAGTGCCTAGAATTCATTTTGGGTACAAACATTGGCGCCGACTAAGGGGATTCGAGTAAAACGATCGTGTTTCCCAGTGAGAGAAGCCTCAGAAAAATAATGAACGAGATTCCAGCAAAAATCAGCAAGAAAAAAATAAAAAATTAGGGTTCTTACGTAACTGTTGCGAAGGTTGAAGAAACGTTGCAAACCGTTACAGAAACCGTTGCGAAGGCAGTAGCAAAAGCTTTGCAGCATAGTAACAGATATAAATGTTGCAGAAATCATTACAAAAGCACTTATCCTGTACAACCCTATAAGTCCAGCTTCCTGTACAGCTTCAGATCCAGCGAATCATGTCCGTCAGATATAGAAGATCTTGACCGTAAGATCTGTCCAGCCAAGGATCCAGCTCCCGGTTCACAAACAGGTTCTGTGTCAGATCGGTTCGGTTCAGATCGAACCAGTTCAGTACGGTTCAAAACGAACCAGACCGATACGGCCCAACCAGTTGACTGGAATCGCCACGTCATCAGTGACATGTCGGAAGACTCTAATGAAACGTCAGCGGAATCATCCACACCAGCAGTGCCAAATCAGCACACAGTCCAGTCAGCAATGACACATCATCAAATTTTGCCATGTAAGCAACTTTGCCACGTCAGCATCACAGTATGCTGGCAGTTTTGCCGCGTCAGCTGCTATGTCAGTGACGTTCGTGCGCCACGTCAGCAAGTCATCCCAATCAGCAGTAAAAAGTCAGCAATTCTGCACAGTCATCACTGCCATGTATGCAACAACGCGCGTTTCGTTCAAAGCTTGTTTCGTCAATAACTTCTTGGTTTTAAGTCCGAATTGAGTGATTTTTGGCTCGTTAGAATTGTCTTTAAATTCCCTACAACATGGAAGCAAAAAAAATCCAGTGTTCTAGAAACTTGGATGTGCACTTGGAGCAGCAACATGTTCGGGTTCGAGGTTCGTGGACAACGACATGATCGGGTTCGAGGTTCTTGGATAACGACATGATAGAGAGTTCGAGATAAGAATTGCTTAGACCCTTCAATATTTAGCCTTGCATCACATCGCAAGCACCTAAAGCCTCACCTTGCACGTGAGCACTTAAGTCTTGCTTTCGCAAGAATAAAATCTCGTCTTGCACGCGAGTATGGAAGACTTGCACCTTGGCAAGCATAAAGTCTCGTCTCAACCACGAGCCCAACGCCCGATGTTGGTCCAAAGACTCGTACTAACCACAAGCAATACAACCAACCTTCCCGAACAGCGAGCGCTATAGCCTTGTTACGTTGCGAGCAAAAAGCCTTGCCCCAGCCGCAAGTACATTACATTTCACTTAAGACTCGACTAGCTCTCGAGCATCACAAGTCCACCACGTGGAAAAAAGTCTCGTATAGAACGTGAGCAATATATTTTTTGTTTTTTTACTTTCCATTTTTTTTTTGCAAGTAATTACAAGTAGGGGCGTCTTCGCAATATCTCTACTCACGCTTGGGGGCGAGTTTCATCATCAACTTTCAATGCAAAAGGGTAAACAATTTTCTTAACCACCAAAAAGTTGGAGGTTAAGAGGGGGAGCTGTTTGTACCGTGTATTTTATACACGGTGAGCCCGTAATCAAGCCCGTCTAGCCAGTCCATGACGGAAGATTCTAGAAGTTCCCAGAAGGCTTGTTTCCCAAGTTGCTTGCACATGAAGTTTACATTAAAATTAGGATTACATAAACTCTATAAATACATGTATCCTAAACCCAAGAATAGAGGGAATATTAGGTTAGCTAACCTGGAGAAAAACACCCTTGTATCAAATACATCAATAAAATACCTCTCCGTTCTTCCGTGGATGTAGGCAACACTTTCCGAACCACGTAAATTCTTGTCTTCTTATTTATTTTTGATCGTTTTTCTAACCCTAATCATCATCAAATCATCGTCTTTAGTGCCTAGAATTTATTTTGGGTACAAACATTGGCGCCGACTAAGGGGATTCGAGTAAAACGATCGTGTTTACCAGTGAGAGAAGCCTCAGAAAAATCATGAACGAGATTCCAACAAATATCAGCAAGAAGAAATAAAAAAATAGAGTTCTTACGTAACTGTTGCGAAGGTTGAAGAAACTTTGCAAACCGTTGCGAAGGCAGTAGCAGAAGCTTTGCAACACAGTAACAGATATAAATGTTGCAAAAATCATTACAAAAGCACTTATCATGTACAACCCTATAAGTCCAGCTTCCTGTACAGCTTCAGATCCAGCGAATCATGTCCGTCAGATATAGAAGATCTCGACCGTAAGATATGTCCATCCAAGGATCCAGCTCCCGGTTCACAAACAAGTTATGTGTCAGATCGGTTCGGTTCAGATCGAACCAGTTCAGTACGGTTCAAAACAAACCAGACCGATACGGCCCAACTAGTTGACTGGAATCGCCACGTCATCAGTGACATGTCAGCAGACTCTAATGACACGTCAGCGGAATCATCCACACCAGCAGTGCCACATCATCACACGGTCCTGTCAGCAATGACACATCATCAAATTTTGCCACGTAAGCAACTTTGCCACGTCAGCATCACAATATGTTGACTGTTTTATCGCGTCAGCTGCCACGTCAGCGCCGTTCGTGCGCCACGTCAGCAAGTCATCCCAATCAGCAGTAACATGTCAGCAATTCTGCACAGTCATCACTGCCATGTATGCAACATCGCGTGTTTCATTTAAAGCTTGTTTCATCAATAACTTCTTCGTTTTAAGTCCGAATTGAGTGATTTTTGGCTCGTTAGAATCGTCTATCAATTCCCTACAACATGGAAGCAAAAAAATCCACTGTTCTAGAAACTTGGATGTGCACTTGGAGCAGCAACATGTTCGGGTTCGAGGTTCGTGGACAACGACATGATCGGGTTCGAGGTTCGTGGATAGCGACATGATCGAGAGTTCGAGATGAGGATTGCTTAGACCATTCAATATTTATTCTTGCATCACATCGCAAGAACCTAAAGCCTCACTATGCACGTGAGCACTTAAGTCTTGCTTTCGCAAGAATAAAATATCGACTTGCAAGCGAGTATGAAAGACTTGCACCTTGACAAGCATAAAGTCTCGTCTCAATCACGAGCCCAACTCCCGATGTTGGCCCAAAGACTCGTACTCAACCCAAGCAATACAACCAGCCTTCCCGAGCAGCGAGCGCTACAACCTTGTTACGTTGCGAGCAAAAAAGCCTTGCCCCAGCCACAAGCACATTACATTTCACTTAAGACTCGACTAGATCTCGAGCATCACAAGTCCACCACGTGGCAAAAAGTCTCGTCTAACACGTGAGCAATATATTTTTTTTTTTAACTTTTCATTTTTCATTTTTTTTTTGCAAGTAATTACAGTTGGGGGCGTCTTCGCAATATCTCTACTCACGCTTGGGGGCGAGTTTCATCATCAACGTTCGACGCAAAAGGATAAACAATTTTCTTAACCACCAAAAAGTTGGAGGTTAAGAGGGGGCGCTGTTTGTACTGTGTATTTTATACACGGTGAGCCCGTAATCAAGCCCGTCTAGCCAGCCCATGACGGAAGATTCTAGAAGTTTCCTGAAGGCTTGTTGCCCAAGTTGCTTGCACATGAAGTTTACATACAAATTAGGGTTACATAAACTCTATAAAGACATGTATCCTAAACCCAAGAATAGAGGGAATATTAGGTTAGCTAACCCGGAGGAAAACACCCTTGTATCAAATACATCAATAAAATACCTCTCCGTTCTTCAGTGGATGTAGGCAACACTTTCCGAACCACGTAAATTCTTGTCTTCTTATTTATTTTTGATCGTTTTTCTAACCCTAATCATCATCATCAAATCATCGTGTTTAGTGCCTAGAATTCATTTTGGGTACAAACATTGGCGCCGACTAAGGGGATTCGAGTAAAACGATCGTGTTTCCCAGTGAGAGAAGCCTCAGAAAAATAATGAACGAGATTCCAGCAAAAATCAGCAAGAAAAAAATAAAAAATTAGGGTTCTTACGTAACTGTTGCGAAGGTTGAAGAAACGTTGCAAACCGTTACAGAAACCGTTGCGAAGGCAGTAGCAAAAGCTTTGCAGCATAGTAACAGATATAAATGTTGCAGAAATCATTACAAAAGCACTTATCCTGTACAACCCTATAAGTCCAGCTTCCTGTACAGCTTCAGATCCAGCGAATCATGTCCGTCAGATATAGAAGATCTTGACCGTAAGATCTGTCCAGCCAAGGATCCAGCTCCCGGTTCACAAACAGGTTCTGTGTCAGATCGGTTCGGTTCAGATCGAACCAGTTCAGTACGGTTCAAAACGAACCAGACCGATACGGCCCAACCAGTTGACTGGAATCGCCACGTCATCAGTGACATGTCGGAAGACTCTAATGAAACGTCAGCGGAATCATCCACACCAGCAGTGCCAAATCAGCACACAGTCCAGTCAGCAATGACACATCATCAAATTTTGCCATGTAAGCAACTTTGCCACGTCAGCATCACAGTATGCTGGCAGTTTTGCCGCGTCAGCTGCTATGTCAGTGACGTTCGTGCGCCACGTCAGCAAGTCATCCCAATCAGCAGTAAAAAGTCAGCAATTCTGCACAGTCATCACTGCCATGTATGCAACAACGCGCGTTTCGTTCAAAGCTTGTTTCGTCAATAACTTCTTGGTTTTAAGTCCGAATTGAGTGATTTTTGGCTCGTTAGAATTGTCTTTAAATTCCCTACAACATGGAAGCAAAAAAA
>NW_020620936.1:897932-898575 GCF_003573695.1 Papaver somniferum | reverse complement strand
TATGTTGACTGTTTTATCGCGTCAGCTGCCACGTCAGCGCCGTTCGTGCGCCACGTCAGCAAGTCATCCCAATCAGCAGTAACATGTCAGCAATTCTGCACAGTCATCACTGCCATGTATGCAACATCGCGTGTTTCATTTAAAGCTTGTTTCATCAATAACTTCTTCGTTTTAAGTCCGAATTGAGTGATTTTTGGCTCGTTAGAATCGTCTATCAATTCCCTACAACATGGAAGCAAAAAAATCCACTGTTCTAGAAACTTGGATGTGCACTTGGAGCAGCAACATGTTCGGGTTCGAGGTTCGTGGACAACGACATGATCGGGTTCGAGGTTCGTGGATAGCGACATGATCGAGAGTTCGAGATGAGGATTGCTTAGACCATTCAATATTTATTCTTGCATCACATCGCAAGAACCTAAAGCCTCACTATGCACGTGAGCACTTAAGTCTTGCTTTCGCAAGAATAAAATATCGACTTGCAAGCGAGTATGAAAGACTTGCACCTTGACAAGCATAAAGTCTCGTCTCAATCACGAGCCCAACTCCCGATGTTGGCCCAAAGACTCGTACTCAACCCAAGCAATACAACCAGCCTTCCCGAGCAGCGAGCGCTACAACCTTGTTACGTTGCGAGCAAAAA
>NW_020620936.1:877867-897922 GCF_003573695.1 Papaver somniferum | reverse complement strand
CAAGTCATCCCAATCAGCAGTAAAAAGTCAGCAATTCTGCACAGTCATCACTGCCATGTATGCAACAACGCGCGTTTCGTTCAAAGCTTGTTTCGTCAATAACTTCTTGGTTTTAAGTCCGAATTGAGTGATTTTTGGCTCGTTAGAATTGTCTTTAAATTCCCTACAACATGGAAGCAAAAAAAATCCAGTGTTCTAGAAACTTGGATGTGCACTTGGAGCAGCAACATGTTCGGGTTCGAGGTTCGTGGACAACGACATGATCGGGTTCGAGGTTCTTGGATAACGACATGATAGAGAGTTCGAGATAAGAATTGCTTAGACCCTTCAATATTTAGCCTTGCATCACATCGCAAGCACCTAAAGCCTCACCTTGCACGTGAGCACTTAAGTCTTGCTTTCGCAAGAATAAAATCTCGTCTTGCACGCGAGTATGGAAGACTTGCACCTTGGCAAGCATAAAGTCTCGTCTCAACCACGAGCCCAACGCCCGATGTTGGTCCAAAGACTCGTACTAACCACAAGCAATACAACCAACCTTCCCGAACAGCGAGCGCTATAGCCTTGTTACGTTGCGAGCAAAAAGCCTTGCCCCAGCCGCAAGTACATTACATTTCACTTAAGACTCGACTAGCTCTCGAGCATCACAAGTCCACCACGTGGAAAAAAGTCTCGTATAGAACGTGAGCAATATATTTTTTGTTTTTTTACTTTCCATTTTTTTTTTGCAAGTAATTACAAGTAGGGGCGTCTTCGCAATATCTCTACTCACGCTTGGGGGCGAGTTTCATCATCAACTTTCAATGCAAAAGGGTAAACAATTTTCTTAACCACCAAAAAGTTGGAGGTTAAGAGGGGGAGCTGTTTGTACCGTGTATTTTATACACGGTGAGCCCGTAATCAAGCCCGTCTAGCCAGTCCATGACGGAAGATTCTAGAAGTTCCCAGAAGGCTTGTTTCCCAAGTTGCTTGCACATGAAGTTTACATTAAAATTAGGATTACATAAACTCTATAAATACATGTATCCTAAACCCAAGAATAGAGGGAATATTAGGTTAGCTAACCTGGAGAAAAACACCCTTGTATCAAATACATCAATAAAATACCTCTCCGTTCTTCCGTGGATGTAGGCAACACTTTCCGAACCACGTAAATTCTTGTCTTCTTATTTATTTTTGATCGTTTTTCTAACCCTAATCATCATCAAATCATCGTCTTTAGTGCCTAGAATTTATTTTGGGTACAAACATTGGCGCCGACTAAGGGGATTCGAGTAAAACGATCGTGTTTACCAGTGAGAGAAGCCTCAGAAAAATCATGAACGAGATTCCAACAAATATCAGCAAGAAGAAATAAAAAAATAGAGTTCTTACGTAACTGTTGCGAAGGTTGAAGAAACTTTGCAAACCGTTGCGAAGGCAGTAGCAGAAGCTTTGCAACACAGTAACAGATATAAATGTTGCAAAAATCATTACAAAAGCACTTATCATGTACAACCCTATAAGTCCAGCTTCCTGTACAGCTTCAGATCCAGCGAATCATGTCCGTCAGATATAGAAGATCTCGACCGTAAGATATGTCCATCCAAGGATCCAGCTCCCGGTTCACAAACAAGTTATGTGTCAGATCGGTTCGGTTCAGATCGAACCAGTTCAGTACGGTTCAAAACAAACCAGACCGATACGGCCCAACTAGTTGACTGGAATCGCCACGTCATCAGTGACATGTCAGCAGACTCTAATGACACGTCAGCGGAATCATCCACACCAGCAGTGCCACATCATCACACGGTCCTGTCAGCAATGACACATCATCAAATTTTGCCACGTAAGCAACTTTGCCACGTCAGCATCACAATATGTTGACTGTTTTATCGCGTCAGCTGCCACGTCAGCGCCGTTCGTGCGCCACGTCAGCAAGTCATCCCAATCAGCAGTAACATGTCAGCAATTCTGCACAGTCATCACTGCCATGTATGCAACATCGCGTGTTTCATTTAAAGCTTGTTTCATCAATAACTTCTTCGTTTTAAGTCCGAATTGAGTGATTTTTGGCTCGTTAGAATCGTCTATCAATTCCCTACAACATGGAAGCAAAAAAATCCACTGTTCTAGAAACTTGGATGTGCACTTGGAGCAGCAACATGTTCGGGTTCGAGGTTCGTGGACAACGACATGATCGGGTTCGAGGTTCGTGGATAGCGACATGATCGAGAGTTCGAGATGAGGATTGCTTAGACCATTCAATATTTATTCTTGCATCACATCGCAAGAACCTAAAGCCTCACTATGCACGTGAGCACTTAAGTCTTGCTTTCGCAAGAATAAAATATCGACTTGCAAGCGAGTATGAAAGACTTGCACCTTGACAAGCATAAAGTCTCGTCTCAATCACGAGCCCAACTCCCGATGTTGGCCCAAAGACTCGTACTCAACCCAAGCAATACAACCAGCCTTCCCGAGCAGCGAGCGCTACAACCTTGTTACGTTGCGAGCAAAAAGCCTTGCCCCAGCCACAAGCACATTACATTTCACTTAAGACTCGACTAGATCTCGAGCATCACAAGTCCACCACGTGGCAAAAAGTCTCGTCTAACACGTGAGCAATATATTTTTTTTTTTAACTTTTCATTTTTCATTTTTTTTTTTTGCAAGTAATTACAGTTGGGGGCGTCTTCGCAATATCTCTACTCACACTTGGAGGCGAGTTTCATCATCAACGTTCGACGCAAAAGGATAAACAATTTTCTTAACCACCAAAAAGTTGGAGGTTAAGAGGGGGCGCTGTTTTTACCGTGTATTTTATACACGGTGAGCCCGTAATCAAGCCCGTCTATCCAGCCCATGACGGAAGATTCTAGAAGTTTCCAGAAGGCTTGTTGCCCAAGTTGCTTGCACATGAAGTTTACATCAAAATTAGGGCTACATAAACTCTATAAAGACATGTATCCTAAACCCAAGAATAGGGGGAATATTAGGTTAGGTAACCCGGAGAAAAACACCCTTGTATCAAATACATCAATAAAATACCTCTCCGTTCTTCCGTGGATGTAGGCAACACTTTCCGAACCACGTAAATTATTATCTTCTTATTTATTTTTGATCGTTTTTCTAACCCTAATCATCATCAAATCATCGTGTTTAGTGCCTAGAATTTATTTTGGGTACAAACATTGGCGCCGACTAAGGGGATTCGAGTAAAACGATCGTGTTTACCAGTGAGAGAAGCCTCAGAAAAATCAGCAAGAAAAAAATAAAAAAATAGGGTTCTTATGTAACTGTTGCGAAGGTTGAAGAAAAGTTGCAAACCATTACAGAAACCGTTGCGAAGGCAGTAGCAGAAGCTTTGCAGCACAGTAACAGATATAAATGTTGCAGAAATCATTACAAAATCACTTATCCTGTACAACCCTATAAGTCCAGCTTCCTGTACAGCTTCAGATCCAGCGAATCATGTCCGTCAGATATAGAAGATCTTGACCGTAAGATCTGTCCAGCCAAGGATCCAGCTCCCGGTTCACAAACAGGTTCTGTGTCAGATCGGTTCGGTTCAGATCGAACCAGTTCAGTACGGTTCAAAACGAACCAGACCGATACGGCCCAACCAGTTGACTGGAATCGCCACGTCATCAGTGACATGTCAGCAGACACTAATGACACGTCAGCGGAATCATCCACACCAGCAGTGCCACATCAGCACACAGTCTTGTCAGCAATGACACATCATCAAATTTTGCCATGTAAGCAACTTTGCCACGTCAGCATCACAGTATGCTGGCAGTTTTGCCGCGTCAGCGCCGTTCGTGCGCCACGTCAGCAAGTCATCCCAATCAGCAGTAACATGTCAGCAATTCTGCACAGTCATCACTGCCATGTATGCAACAACGCGCGTTTCGTTCAAAGCTTGTTTCGTCAATAACTTCTTCGTTTTAAGTCCGAATTGAGTGATTTTTGGCTCGTTAGAATCGTCTTTAAATTCCCTACAACATGGAAGCAAAAAAATCCAGTGTTCTAGAAACTTGGATGTGCACTTGGAGCAGCAACATGTTCGGGTTCGAGGTTCGTGGACAACGACATGATCGGGTTCGAGGTTCGTGGATAGCGACATGATCGAGAGTTCGAGATAAGGATTGCTTAGACCCTTCAGTATTTAGCCTTGCATCACATCGTAATCACCTAAAGCCTCACCTTGCACGTGAGTACTTAAGTCTTTTGCTTTCGCAAGAATAAAATCTCGTATTGCACGCGAGTATGGAAGACTTGCACCTTGGCAAGCATAAAGTCTCGTCTCAACCACGAGCCCAACGCCCGATGTTGGTCCAAAGACTCTTACTCAACACAAGCAATACAATCAACCTTCCCGACAGCGAGCGCTACAGCCTTGTTACGTTGCGAGCAAAAAGCGTTGCCCCAGCCGCAAGTACATTACATTTCACTTAAGAATCGACTATCTCTCGAGCATCACAAGTCCACCACGTGGAAAAAAGTCTCGTCTAGAACGTGAGCAATATATATATATATTTTTTTTACTTTCCATTTTTTTTTTGCAAGTAATTACAGTTGGGGGCGTCTTCGCAATATCTCTACTCACGCTTGGGGGCGAGTTTCATCATCAACTTTCGACGCAAAAGGGTAAACAATTTTCTTAACCACCAAAAAGTTGGAGGTTAAGAGGGGGCGATGTTTGTACCGTGTATTTTATACACGGTGAGCCCATAATCAAGCCCGTCTAGCCAGCCCATGACGAAAGATTCTAGAAGTTCCCAGAAGGCTTTTTTCCAAAGTTGCTTGCACATGAAGTTTACATTAAAATTAGGGTTACATAAACTCTATAAATACATGTATCCTAAACCCAAGAATAGAGGGAATATTAGGTTAGCTAACCCGGAGAAAACCACCCTTGTATCAAATACATCAATAAAATACCTCTCCTTTCTTCCGTGGATGTAGGCAACACTTTCCGAACCACGTAAATTCTTGTCTTCTTATTTATTTTTGATCGTTTTTCTAACCCTAATCATCATCAAATCATCGTGTTTAGTGCCTAGAATTTATTTTTGGTACAAACATTGGCGCCGACTAAGGGGATTCGAGTAAAACGATCGTGTTTACCAGTGAGAGAAGCCTCAGAAAAATCATTAACGAGATTCAAACAAAAATCAGCAAGAAAAAATAAAAAAATAGGGTTCTTACGTAACTGTTGCGAAGGTTGAAGAAACGTTGCAAACCGTTGCAGAAACCGTTGCGAAGGCAGTAGCAGAAGCTTTGCAGCACAGTAACAGATATAAATGTTGCAGAAATCATTACAAAAGCACTTATCCTGTACAACCCTATAAGTCCAGCTTCCTGTACAACTTCAGATCTAGCGAATCATGTCTGTCAGATATAGAAGATCTTGACCGTAAGATCTATCCAGCCAAGGATCTAGCTCCCGGTTCAATAACAGGTTCTGTGTCATACCGGTTCGGTTTAAAACGAACCAGACCGATACAACCCAACCTGTTGACTGGAATCGCCACGTCATCAGTGACATGTCAGCAGACTCTAATGAAACGTCAACGGAATCATCCACACCAGCAGTGCCACATCAGCACACAGTCCAGTCAGCAATAACACATCATCAAATTTTGCCACGTAAGCAACTTTGCCACGTCAGCATCACAATATGCTGACAGTTTTGCCGCGACAGCGTTGTTCGTGCGCCACGTCAGCAAGTCATCCCAATCAGCAGTAACATGTCAGCAATTCTGCACAGTCATCACTGCCATGTACGCAATAGCGCGCGTTTCGTTCAAACTTGTTTCGTCAATAACTTCTTCGTTTTAAGTCCGAATTGAGTGATTTTTGGCTCGTTAGAATCGTCTGTCAATTCCCTACAACATGGAAGCAAAAAAATCCAGTGTTCTAGAAACTTGGATGTGCACTTGGAGCAGCAACATGTTCGGGTTCGAGGTTCGTGGACAACGACATGATCAGGTTCGAGGTTCGTGGATAGCGACATGATCGAGAGTTCGAGATAAGGATTGCTTAGACCCTTCAATATTTAGCCTTGCATCACATCGCAAGCACCTAAAGCCTCACCTTGCACGTGAGCACTTAAGTCTTGCTTTCGCAAGAATAAAATCTCGTCTGGCACGCGAGTATGGAAGACTTGCACCTTGGCAAGCATAAAGTCTCGTCTCAACCCCGAGCCCAACGCCCGATGTTGGTCCAAAGACTCTTACTCAACACAAGCAATACAACCAACCTTTCCGAGCAGCGAGCGCTACAACCTTGTTACGTTGTGAGCAAAAAGCCTTGCCCCAGCCGCAAGTACATTACATTTCACTTAAGAATCGACTAGCTCTCGTGCATCACAAGTCCACCACGTGGAAAAAAGTCTCGTCTAGAACGTGAGAAATATATATATATATATATATATATATATATATTTTACTTTCCATTTTTTTTTTGCAAGTAATTACAGTTGGGGGCGTCTTCGCAATATCTCTACTCACGCTTGGGGGCGAGTTTCATCATCAACTTTCGACGCAAAAGGGTAAACAATTTTCTTAACCACCAAAAAGTTGGAGGTTAAGAGGGGGCGATGTTTGTACCGTGTATTTTATACACGGTGAGCCCGTAATCAAGCCCGTCTAGCCAACCCATGACGAAAGATTCTAGAAGTTCCCAGAAGGCTTGTTTCCAAAGTTGCTTGCACATGAAGTTTACATTAAAATTAGGGTTACATAAACTCTATGAATACATGTATCCTAAACCCAAGAATAGAGGGAATATTAGGTTAGCTAACCCGGAGAAAACCACCCTTGTATCAAATACATCAATAAAATACCTCTCATTTCTTCCGTGGATGTAGGCAACACTTTCCGAACCACGTAAATTCTTGTCTTCTTATTTATTTTTGATCGTTTTTCTAACCCTAATCATCATCAAATCATCGTGTTTAGTGCTTAGAATTTATTTTTGGTACAAACATTGGCGCCGACTAAGAGGATTCGAGTAAAACGATCGTGTTTACCAGTGAGAGAAGCCTCAGAAAAATCATGAACGAGATTCCAACAAAAATCAGCAAGAAAAAATAAAAAATAGGGTTCTTACGTAACTGCTGCGAAGGTTGAAGAAACGTTGCAAACCGTTATAGAAACCGTTGCGAAGGCAATAACAGAAGCTTTGCAGCACAGTAACAGATATAAATTTTGCAGAAATCATTACAAAAGCACTTATCCTGTACAACACTATAAGTCCAGCTTTATGTACAACTTCAGATCCAGCGAATCATGTCCGTCAGATATAGAAGATCTTGACCGTAAGATCTGTCTAGCCAAGGATCCAGCTCCCGGTTCACAAACAGGTTCTGTGTCAGACCGGTTCGGTTCAGATCGTACCAGTTCAGTACGGTTCAAAACGAACCAGACCGATACGTCCCAACCAGTTGACTGGAATCTCCACGTCATCAGTGACATGTCAGCAGACTCTAATGACACGTCAGCGGAATCATCCACACCAGCAGTGCCACATCAGCATACAATCCTGTCAGCAATGACACACCATCAAATTTTGCCACGTAAGCATCACAGTATGTTGGCTGTTTTGCCGCGTCAGCTGCCACGTCAGTGCCGTTCGTGCGCCACGTCAGCAAGTCATCCCAATCAGCAGTAACATGTCAGCAATTCTGCACAGTCATCACTGCCATGTATGGAACATCGCGCGTTTCTTCAAAGCTTGTTTCGTCAAGAACTTCTTCGTTTTAAGTCCGAATTTAGTGATTTTTGGCTCGTTAGAATCGTCTTTCAATTCCCTACAACATGGAAGCAAAAAAATCCACTGTTCTAGAAACTTGGATGTGCACTTGGAGCAACAACATGTTCGGGTTCGAGGTTCGTGGACAACGACATGATCGGGTTCGAGGTTCGTGGATAGCGACATGATCGAGAGTTCGAGATGAGGATTGCTTAGACCATTCAATATTTAGCCTTGCATCACATCGCAAGCACCTAAAGCCTCTTTATACACGTGAGCACTTAAGTCTTGCTTTCGCAAGAATAAAATCTCGACTTGCAAGCGAGTATGAAAGACTTGCACCTTGACAAGCATAAAGTCTCGTCTCAACCACGAGCCCAACGCCCGATGTTGGTCCAAAGACTCGTACTCAACCCAAACAATACAACCAGCATTCCCGAGAAGCGAGCGCTTCAACCTTGTTACGTTGCGAGCAAAAATCCTTGCCCCAGCCACAAGCACATTACATTTAACTTAAGACTCGACTAGCTCTCGAGCATCACAAGTCCACCACGTGGCAAAAAGTCTCGTCTAGCACGTGAGCAATATTTTTTTTTTTTTATTTTTCATTTTTCATTTTTTTTTTTGCAAGTAATTACAGTTGGGGGCGTCTTCGCAATATCTCTACTCACACTTGGGGGCTAGTTTCATCATCAACGTTCGACGCAAAAAGATAAATAATTTTCTTAACCACCAAAAAGTTGGAGGTTAAGAGGGGGCGCTGTTTGTACCGTGTATTTTATACACGGTGAGCCCGTAATCAAGCCCGTCTAGCCAGCCCATGACGGAAGATTCTAGAAGTTTCCAGAAGGCTTGTTTCCCAAGTTGCTTGCACATGAAGTTTACATCAAAATTAGGGTTACATAAACTCTATAAAGACATGTATCCTAAACCCAAGAATAGAGGGAATATTAGGTTAGCTAACCCGAAGAAAAACACCCCTGTATCAAATACATCAATAAAATACCTCTCCGTTCTTCCGTGGATGTAGGCAACACTTTCCGAACCACGTAAATTATTATCTTCTTATTTATTTTTGATCGTTTTTCTAACCCTAATCATCATCAAATCATCGTGTTTAGTGCGTAGAATTTATTTTGGGTACAAACATTGGCGCCGACTAAGGGGATTCGAGTAAAACGATCGTGTTTACCAGTGAGAGAAGCCTCAGAAAAATCATGAACGAGTTTCCAACAAAAATCAGCAAGAAAAAAATAAAAAAATAGGGTTCTTACGTAACTGTTGCGAAGGTTGAAGAGACGTTGAAAACCGTTATAGAAACCGTTGCGAAGGCAGTAGCAGAAGCTTTGCAGCACAGTAACAGATATAAATGTTGCAGAAATCATTACAAAAGCACTTATCCTGTACAACCATATAAGTCCAGCTTCCTGTATAGCTTCAGATCCAGCGAATAATGTCCGTCAGATATATAAGATCTTGACCGTAAGATCTGTCCAGCCAAGGATCCAGCTCCCTGTTCACAAACAGGTTCTGTGTCAGATCGGTTCGGTTCAGATCGAACCAGTTCAGTACGGTTCAAAATAAACCAGACCGATATGGCTCAACCAGTTGACTGGAATCGTCACGTGATCAGTGACATGTCAGCAGACTCTAATGAAACATCAGCGGAATCATTCACACCAGCAGTGTCACATCAGCACACAGTCCACTCAGCAATGACATATCATCAAATTTTGCCATGTAAGCAACTTTGCCACGTCAGCATCACAGTATGCTGACTGTTTTGCCGCGTCAGCTGCCATGTCAACGCCGTTCGTGCGCCACGTCAGCAAGTCATCCCAATCAGCAGTAACATGTCAGCAATTCTGCACAGTCATCACTGCCATGTATGCAACAACGCACGTTTCTTCAAAGCTTGTTTCGTCAATAACTTCTTCGTTTTAAGTCCGAATTGAGTGATTTTTGGCTCGTTAGAATCGTTTTTCAATTCCCTACAACATGGAAGCAAAAAAATCCACTGTTATAGAAACTTGGATGTGCACTTGGAGCAGCAACATGTTCGGGTTCGAGGTTCGTGGACAACGACATGATCAGGTTCGAGGTTCGTGGATATCGACATGATCGAGAGTTCAAGATGAGGATTGCTTAGACCATTCAATATTTTTCCTTGCATCACATCGCAAGCACCTAAAGCCTCACCTTGCACGTGAGCACTTAAGTCTTGCTTTCGCAAGCATAAAATCTCGTCATGCACGCGAGTATGGAAGACTTGTACCTTGGCAAGCATAAAGTCTCTTCTCAACCACGAGCCCAACGCCCGATGTTGGTCCAAAGACTCGTACTCAACACAAGAAATACAGCCTGCCTTCCCGAGCAGCGAGCGGTACAACCTTGTTACGTTGCGAGCAAAAAGCCTTGCCCCAGCCGCAAGCACATTACGTTTCACTTAAGACTAGACTAGCTCTCGAGCATCAAAAGTCCACCACGTGGAAAAAAGTCTCGCCTAGTACGTGAGCAATATATTTTTTTTTTTTACTTTTTTTTTTTTTTTGCAGGTAATTACAACGGAGGGCGTCTTCGCAATATCTCTACTCACACTAAGGGGCGAGTTTCATCAACAACGTTCGACGCAAAAGGATAAATAATTTTCTTAACCACCAAAAAGTTGGAGGTTAAGAGGGGGCGCTGTTTGTACCATGTATTTTATACACGGTGAGCCCGTAATCAAGCCCGTCTAGCCAGCCCATGACGGAAGATTCTAGAAGTTTCCAGAAGGCTTGTTGCCCAAGTTGCTTGCACATGAAGTTTACATCAAAATTAGGGTTACATAAACTCTATAAAGACATGTATCCTAAACCCAAGAATAGAGGGAATATTAGGTTAGCTAACCCGGAGAAAAACACCCTTGTATCAAATACATCAATAAAATACCTCTCCGTTCTTCCGTGGATGTAGGCAACACTTTCCGAACCACGTAAATTCTTGTCTTCTTATTTATTTTTGATCGTTTTTCTAACCCTAATCATCATCAAATCATCGTGTTTAGTGCGTATAATTTATTTTGGGTACAAACATTGGCGCCGACTAAGGGGATTCGAGTAAAACGATCGTGTTTACCAGTGAGAGAAGCCTCAGAAAAATCATGAACGAGATTCCAACAAAAATCAGCAAGAAAAAAATAAAAAAATAGGGTTCTTACGTAACTGTTGCGAAGGTTGAAGAGACGTTGAAAACCGTTACAGAAACCGTTGCGAAGGCAGTAGCAGAAGCTTTGCAGCACAATAACAGATATAAATGTTGCAGAAATCATTACAAAAGCACTTATCCTGTACAACCATATAAGTCAGCTTCCTGTACAACTTTGGATCCAGCGAATAATGTCCGTCAGATATAGAAGATCTTGACCGTAAGATCTGTCCAGCCAAGGATCCAGCTCCCGGTTCACAAACAGGTTATGTGTCAGATCGGTTCGGTTTAGATCGAACCAGTTCAGTACGGTTCAAAACGAACCAGACCGATATGGCCCAACCAGTTGACTGGAATCGCCACGTCATCAGTGACATGTCAACAGACTCTAATGAAACATCAGCTTAATCATTCACACCAGCAGTGTCACATCAGCACACAGTCCACTCAGCAATGACACATCATCAAATTTTGCCATGTAAGCAACTTTGCCACGTCAGCATCACAGTATGTTGGCTGTTTAGCCGCGTCATCTGCCACGTCAGCGCCGTTCGTGCGCCACGTCAGCAAGTCATCCCAATCAGCAGTAACATGTCAGCAATTCTGCACAGTCATCACTGCCATGTATGCAACAACGCGCGTTTCGTTCAAAGCTTGTTTTGTCAATAACTTCTTAGTTTTAAGTCCGAATTGAGTGATTTTTGGCTCGTTAGAATCGTCTTTCAATTACCTACAACACGGAAGCAAAAAAATCAACTGTTCTAGAAACTTGGATGTGCACTTGGAGCAGCAACATGTTCGGGTTCGAGGTTCGTGGACAACGACATGATCGGGTTCGAGGTTCGTGGATAGCGACATGATCGAGAGTTCGAGATGAGGATTGCTTAGACCATTCAATATTTTGCCTTGCATCACATCGCAAGCACCTAAAGCCTCACCTTGCACGTGAGCACTTAAGTCTTGCTTTCTCAAGCATAAAATCTCGTCTTGCACGCGAGTATGGAAGACTTGTACCTTGGCAAGCATAAAGTCTCGTCTCAACCACGAGCCCAACGCCCGATGTTGGTCCAAAGACTCGTACTCAACATAAGAAATACAACCAGCCTTCCCGAGCAGCGAGCGCTACAGCCTTGTTACGTTGCGAGCTAAAAGCCTTGCCCCAGACGCAAGCACATTACGTTTCACTTAAGACTAGACTAGCTCTCGAGCATCAAAAGTCCACCACGTGGAAAAAAGTCTCGCCTAGTACGTGAGCAATATATTTTTTTTTTTACCTTTCATTTTTTCTTTTTGCAGGTAATTACAACGAAGGGCGTCTTCGCAATATCTCTACTCACGCTAAGGGGCGAGTTTCATCATCAACGTTCGACGCAAAAGGATAAACAATTTTCTTAACCACCAAAAAGTTGGAGGTTAAGAGGGGGCGATGTTTGTACCGTGTAATTTATACACGGTGAGCCCGTAATCAAGCCCGTCTAGCCTGCCCATGACGGAAGATTCTAGAAGTTTCCCGAAGGCTTGTTTCCAAAGTTGCTTGCACATGAAGTTTACATTAAAATTAGGGTTACATAAACTCTATAAATACATGTATCCTAAACCCAAGAATAGAGGGAATATTAGGTTAGCTAACCCGGAGAAAACCACCCTTGTATCAAATACATCAATAAAATACCTCTCCTTTCTTCCGTGGATGTAGGCAACACTTTCCGAACCACGTAAATTCTTGTCTTCTTATTTATTTTTGATCGTTTTTCTAACCCTAATCATCATCAAATCATCGTGTTTAGTGCCTATAATCTATTTTTGGTACAAACATTGGCGCCGACTAAGGGGATTCGAGTAAAACGATCGTGTTTACCAGTGAGAGAAGCCTCAGAAAAATCATGAATGAGATTCCAACAAAAATCAGCAAGAAAAAATAAAAAATAGGGTTCTTACGTAACTGCTGCGAAGGTTGAAGAAACGTTGCAAACCGTTACAGAAACCGTTGCGAAGGCAGTAGCAGAAGCTTTGCAGCACAGTAACAGATATAAATGTTGCAGAAATCATTACAAAAGCACTTATCCTGTACAACCATATAAGTCCAGCTTCCTGTACAGCTTCAGATCCAGCGAATAATGTCCGTCAGATATAGAAGATCTTGACCGTAAGATCTGTCCAGCCAAGGATCCAGCTCCCGGTTCACAAACAGGTTCTGTGTCAGACCGGTTCGGTTCAGATCGAACCAGTTCAGTACGGTTCAAAACGAACCAGACCGATATGGCCCAACCAGTTGACTGGAATCGCCACGTCATCAGTGACATGTCTGCAGACTCTAATGACACGTCAGCGGAATCATCCACATCAGCACACAATCCTGTCAGCAATGACACATCATCAAATTTTGCCACGTAAGCAACTTTGCCACGTCAGCATCACAGTATGTTGGTTGTTTTGCCGCGTCATCTGCCACGTCAGCGCCGTTCGTGCGCCACGTCAGCAAGTCATCCCAATCAGCAGTAACATGTCAGCAATTCTGCACAGTCATCACTGCCATGTATGCAACATCGCGCGTTTCTTCAAAGCTTGTTTCGTCAATAACTTCTTCGTTTTAAGTCCGAATTGAGTGATTTTTGGCTCGTTAGAATCGTCTTTCAATTCCCTACAACATGGAAGCAAAAAAATCCAGTGTTCTAGAAACTTGGATGTGCACTTGGAGCAGCAACATGTTCGGGTTCGAGGTTCGTGGACAACGACATGATCGGGTTCGAGGTTCGTGGATAGCGACATGATCGAGAGTTCGAGATGAGGAATGCTTAGACCATACAATATTTAGCCTTGCATCACATCGCAAGCACCTAAAGCCTCTTTATGCACGTGAGCACTTAAGTCTTGCTTTCGCAAGAATAAAATCTCGACTTGCTAGCGAGTATGAAAGACTTGCACCTTGACAAGCATAAAGTCTCGTCTCAACCACGAGCCCAACGCCCGATGTTGGTCCAAAGACTCGTACTCAACCCAAGCAATACAACCAGCCTTCCCGAGCAGCGAGCGCTTCAACCTTGTTACGTTGCGAGCAAAAAGCCTTGCCCCAGCCACAAGCACATTACATTTCACTTAAGACTCGACTATCTCTCGAGCATCACAAGTCCACCACGTGGCAAAAAGTCTCGTCTAGCACGTGAGCAATATTTTTTTTTTTTACTTTTCATTTTTCATTTTTTTTTTGCAAGTAATTACAGTTGGGGGCGTCTTCGCAATATCTCTACTCACGCTTGGGGGGCGAGTTTCATCATCAACGTTCGATGCAAAAGGATAAATAAATTTCTTAACCACCAAAAAGTTGGAGGTTAAGAGGGGGCGCTGTTTGTACCGTGTATTTTATACACGGTGAGCCCGTAATCAAGCCCGTCTAGCCAGCCCATGACGGAAGATTCTAGAAGTTTCCAGAAGGCTTGTTGCCCAAGTTGCTTGCACATGAAGTTTACATCAAAATTAGGGTTACATAAACTCTATAAAGACATGTATCCTAAACCCAAGAATAGAGGGAATATTATGTTAGCTAACCCGGAGAAAAACTCCCTTGTATCAAATACATCAATAAAATACCTCTCCGTTCTTCCGTGGATGTAGGCAACACTTTCCGAACCACGTAAATTATTATCTTCTTATTTATTTTTGATCGTTTTTCTAACCCTAATCATCATCAAATCATCGTGTTTAGTGCGTAGAATTTATTTTGGGTACAAACATTGGCGCCGACTAAGGGGATTCGAGTAAAACGATCGTGTTTACCAGTGAGAGAAGCCTCAGAAAAATCATGAACAAGATTCCAACAAAAATCAGCAAGAAAAAAATAAAAAAAATAGGGTTCTTACGTAACTGTTGCGAAGGTTGAAGAGACGTTGCAAACCGTTACAGAAACCGTTGCGAAGGCAGTAGCCGAAGCTTTGCAGCACAGTAACAGATATAAATGTTGCAGAAATTATTACAAAAGCACTTATCCTGTACAACTATATAAGTCCAGCTTCCTGTACAGCTTCAGATCCAGCGAATCATGTCCGTCAGATATGGAAGATCTTGACCGTAAGATTTGTCTAGCCAAGGATCCAGCTCCCGGTTCACAAACAGGTTCTGTCAGATCGGTTCGGTTCAGATCGAACCAGTTCAGTACGGTTCAAAACGAACTAGACCGATACGGCCCAACCAGTTGACTGGAATCGCCACGTCATCAGTGACATGTCAGCAGACTCTAATGAAACGTCAGCGGAATCATTCACACCAGCAGTGCCACATCAGTACACAGTCCAGTCAGCAATGACACATCATCAAATTTTGCCATGTAAGCAACTTTGCCACGTCAGCATCACAGTATGCTGGCAGTTTGCCGCGTCAGCTGCTACGTCAGCGCCTTTCATGCGCCACGTCAGCAAGTCATCCCAATCAGCAGTAACATGTCAGCAATTCTGCACAGTCATCACTGCCATGTATGCAACAACACGCGTTTCGTTCAAAGCTTGTTTTGTCAATAACTTCTTAGTTTTAAGTCCGAATTGAGTGATTTTTGGCTCGTTAGAATCGTCTTTCAATTCCCTACAACACGGAAGCAAAAAAATCAACTGTTCTAGAACCTTGGATGTGCACTTGGAGCAGCAACATGTTCGGGTTCGAGGTTTGTGGACAACGACATGATCGGGTTCGAGGTTCGTGGATAGCGACATGATCGAGAGTTCGAGATGAGGATTGCTTAGACCATTCAATATTTTTCCTTGCATCACATCGCAAGCACCTAAAGCCTCACCTTGCACGTGAGCACTTAAGTCTTGCTTTCGCAAGCATAAAATGTCGTCTTGCACGCGAGTATGGAAGACTTGTACCTTGGCAAGCATAAAGTCTCGTCTCAACCACGAGCCCAACGCCCGATGTTGGTCCAAAGACTCGTACTCAACACAAGAAATACAACCAGCCTTCCCGAGCAGCGAGCACTACAGCCTTGTTACGTTGCGAGCTAAAAGCCTTGCCCCAGCCGCAAGCACATTACGTTTCACTTAAGACTAGACTAGCTCTCGAGCATCAAAAGTCCACCACGTGGAAAAAAGTCTCCCCTAGTACGTGGGCAATATATTTTTTTTTTTTTACTTTTCATTTTTTTTTTGCAGGTAATTACAACGGAGGGCGTCTTCGCAATATCTCTACTCACGCTAAGGGGCGAGTTTCATCATCAACGTTCGACGCAAAAGGATAAACAATTTTCTTAACCACCAAAAAGTTGGAGGTTAAGAGGGGGCGATGTTTGTACCGTGTGTTTTATACACGGTGAGCCCGTAATCAAGCCCGTCTAGCCTGCCCATGACGGAAGATTCTAGAAGTTTCCCGAAGGCTTGTTTCCAAAGTTGCTTGCACATGAAGTTTACATTAAAATTAGGGTTACATAAACTCTATAAATACATGTATCCTAAACCCTAGAATAGAGGGAATATTAGGTTAGCTAACCCGGAGAAAACCACCCTTGTATCAAATACATCAATAAATTCCCTCTCCTTTCTTCCGTGGATGTAGGCAACACTTTCCGAACCACGTAAATTCTTGTCTTCTTATTTATTTTTGATCGTTTTTCTAACCCTAATCATCATCAAATCATCGTGTTTAGTGCCTATAATTTATTTTTGGTACAAACGTTGGCGCCGACTAAGGGGATTCGAGTAAAACGATCGTGTTTACCAGTGAGAGAAGCCTCAGAAAAATCATGAATGAGATTCCAACAAAAATCAGCAAGAAAAAATAAAAAATAGGGTTCTTACGTAACTGCTGCGAAGGTTGAAGAAACGTTGAAAACCGTTACAGAAACCGTTGCGAAGGAAGTAGCAGAAGCTTTGCAGCACAGTCACAGATATAAATGTAGCAGAATTCATTACAAAAGCACTTATCCTGTAAAACCATATAAGTCCAGCTTCCTGTACAGCTTCAGATCCAGCGAATAATGTCCGTCAGATATAGAAGATCTTGACCGTAAGATCTGTCCAGCCATGGATCCAGCTCCCGGTTCACAAACAGGTTCTGTGTCAGACCGGTTCGGTTCAGATCGAACCAGTTCAGTACGGTTCAAAACGAACCAGACCGATATGGCCCAACCAGTTGACTGGAATCGCCACGTCATCAGTGACATGTCAGCAGACTCTAATGACACGTCAGCGGAATCATCCACACCAGCAGTGCCACATTTGCACACAATCCTGTCAGCAATGACACATCATCAAATTTTGCCACGTAAGCAACTTTGCCACGTCATCATCACAGTATGCTGGCTGTTTTGCCGCGTCAGCGCCGTTCGTGCGCCACGTCAGCAAGTCATCCCAATCAGCAGTAACATGTCAGCAATTCTGCACAGTCATCACTGCCATGTATGCAACAACGCACGTTTCGTTCAAAGCTTGTTTCGTCAATAACTTCTTCGTTTTAAGCCCGAATTGAGTGATCTTTGGCTCGTTAGAATCGTCTTTCAATTCCCTACAACATGGAAGCAAAAAAATCCAGTGTTCTAGAAACTTGGATATGCACTTGGAGCAGCAACATGTTCGGGTTCGAGGTTCGTGGACAACGACATGATCGGGTTCGAGGTTCGTGGATAGCGACATGATCGAGAGTTCGAGATGAGGATTCCTTAGACCATTCAATATTTTGCCTTGCATCTCATCGCAAGCACCTAAAGCCTCACCTTGCACGTGAGCACTTAAGTCTTGCTTTCGCAAGCATAAAATCTCGTCTTGCACGCGAGTATGGAAGACTTGCACCTTGGCAAGCATAAAGTCTCGTCTCAACCAAGAGCCCAACGCCCGATGTTGGTCCAAAGACTCGTACTCTACACAAGAAATACAGCCAGCCTTCCCGAGCAGCGAGCGCTACAGCCTTGTTACGTTGCGAGCAAAAAGCCTTGCCCCATCCGCAAGCACATTACGTTTCACTTAAGACTAGACTAGCTCTCGAGCATCAAAAGTCCACCACGTGGCAAAAAGTCTCGCCTAGTACGTGAGCAATATATTTTTTTTTTTACTTTTCATTTTTTTTTTTTTGCAGGTAATTACAACGGAGGGCGTCTTCGCAATATCTCTACTCACGCTAAGGGGCGAGTTTCATCATCAACGTTCGACGCAAAAGGATAAACAATTTTCTTAACCACCAAAAAGTTGGAGGTTAAGAGGGGGCGCTGTTTGTACCGTGTATTTTATACACAGTGAGCCCGTAATCAAGCCCGTCTAGCCAGCCCATGACGGAAGATTCTAGAAGTTCACAGAAGGCTTGTTTCCCAGGTTGCTTGCACATGAAGTTTACATTAAAATTAGGATTACATAAACTCTATAAATACATGTATCCTAAACCCAAGAATAAAGGGAATATTAGGTTAGCTAACCCGGAGAAAAACACCCTTGTATCAAATACATCAATAAAATACTTCTCCATTCTTCCGTGGATGTAGGCAACACTTTCCGAATCACGTAAATTCTTGTCTTCTTATTTATTTTTGATCGTTTTTCTAACCCTAATCATCATCAAATCATCGTGTTTAGTGCCTAGAATTTATTTTAGGTACAAACATTGGCGCCGACTAAGGGTGTTCGAGTAAAACGATCGTGTGTACCAGTGAGAGAAGCCTCAGAAAAATCATGAACGAGATTCCAATAAAAATCAGCAAGAAAAAAATAAAAAAAATAGGGTTCTTACGTAACTGTTGCGAAGGTTGAAGAGACGTTGCAAACCGTTACAGAAACCGTTGCGAAGGCAGTAGCCGAAGCTTTGCAGCACAGTAACAGATATAAATTTTGCAGAAATTATTACAAAAGCACTTATCCTGTAAAACTATATAAGTCCAGCTTCCTGTACAGCTTCAGATCCAGCGAATCATGTCCGTCAGATATGGAAGATCTTGACCGTAAGATTTGTCTAGCCAAGGATCCAGCTCCCGGTTCACAAACAGGTTCTGTGTCAGATCGGTTCGGTTCAGATCGAACCAGTTCAGTACGGTTCAAAACGAACCAGACCGATACGGCCCAACCAGTTGACTGGAATCGCCACGTCATCAGTGACATGTCAGCAGACTCTAATGAAACGTCAGCGGAATCATTCACACCAGCAGTGCCACATCAGTACACAGTCCAGTCAGCAATGACACATCATCAAATTTTGCCATGTAAGCAACTTTGCCACGTCAGCATCACAGTATGCTGGCAGTTTTGCCGCGTCAGCGCCTTTCGTGCGCCACATCAGCAAGTCATCCCAATCAGCAGTAACATGTCAGCAATTCTGCACAGTCGTCACTGCCATGTATGCAACAACGCGCGTTTCGTTCAAAGCTTGTTTTGTCAATAACTTCTTAGTTTTAAGTCCGAATTGAGTGATTTTTGGCTCGTTAGAATCGTCTTTCAATTCCCTACAACACGGAAGCAAAAAAATCAACTGTTCTAGAAACTTGGATGTGCACTTGGAGCCGCAACATGTTCGGGTTCGAGGTTTGTGGACAACGACATGATCGGGTTCGAGGTTCGTGGATAGCGACATGATCGAGAGTTCGAGATGAGGATTGCTTAGACCATTCAATATTTTGCCTTGCATCACATCGCAAGCACCTAAAGCCTCACCTTGCACGTGAGCACTTAAGTCTTGCTTTCGCAAGCATAAAATCTCGTCTTGCACGCGAGTATGGAAGACTTGTACCTTGGCAAGCATAAAGTTCCGTCTCAACCACGAGCCCAACGCCCGATGTTGGTCCAAAGACTCGTACTCAACACAAGAAATACAACCAGCCTTCCCGAGCAGCGAGCGCTACCGCCTTGTTACGTTGCGAGCTAAAAGCCTTGCCCCAGTCGCAAGCACATTACGTTTCATTTAAGACTATACTAGCTCTCGAGCATCAAAAGTCCACCACGTGGAAAAAAGTCTCCCCTAGTACGTGAACAATATTTTTTTTTTTTACTTTTCATTTTTTTTTTGCAGGTAATTACAACGGAGGGCGTCTTCGCAATATCTCTACTCACGCTAAGGGGCGAGTTTCATCATCAACGTTCGACGCAAAAGGATAAACAATTTTCTTAACCACCAAAAAGTTGGAGGTTAAGAGGGGGCGCTGTTTGTACCGTGTATTTTATACACAGTGAG
>NW_020620936.1:877637-877857 GCF_003573695.1 Papaver somniferum | reverse complement strand
TTCTTCCGTGGATGTAGGCAACACTTTCCGAATCACGTAAATTCTTGTCTTCTTATTTATTTTTGATCGTTTTTCTAACCCTAATCATCATCAAATCATCGTGTTTAGTGCCTAGAATTTATTTTAGGTACAAACATTGGCGCCGACTAAGGGTGTTCGAGTAAAACGATCGTGTGTACCAGTGAGAGAAGCCTCAGAAAAATCATGAACGAGATTCCAA
>NW_020620936.1:872058-877627 GCF_003573695.1 Papaver somniferum | reverse complement strand
TTTTTTTTTTTTACTTTTCATTTTTTTTTTGCAGGTAATTACAACGGAGGGCGTCTTCGCAATATCTCTACTCACGCTAAGGGGCGAGTTTCATCATCAACGTTCGACGCAAAAGGATAAACAATTTTCTTAACCACCAAAAAGTTGGAGGTTAAGAGGGGGCGCTGTTTGTACCGTGTATTTTATACACAGTGAGTCCGTAATCAAGCCCGTCTAGCCAGCCCATGAAGGAAGATTCTAGAAGTTCACAGAAGGCTTGTTTCCCAGGTTGCTTGCACATGAAGTTTACATTAAAATTAGGATTACATAAACTCTATAAATACATGTATCCTAAACCCAAGAATAGAGGGAATATTAGGTTAGCTAACCCGGAGAAAAACACCCTTGTATCAAATACATCAATAAAATACTTCTCCGTTCTTCCGTGGATGTAGGCAACACTTTCCGAATCACGTAAATTCTTGTCTTCTTATTTATTTTTGATCGTTTTTCTAACCCTAATCATCATCAAATCATCGTGTTTAGTGCCTAGAATTTATTTTAGGTACAAACATTGGCGCCGACTAAGGGTGTTCGAGTAAAACGATCGTGTGTACCAGTGAGAGAAGCCTCAGAAAAATCATGAACGAGATTCCAACAAAAATCAGTAAGAAAAAAATAAAAAAAATAGGGTTCTTACGTAACTGTTGCGAAGGTTGAAGAGACGTTGCAATCCGTTACAGAAACCGTTGCGAAGGCAGTAGCCGAAGCTTTGCAGCACAGTAACAGATATAAATGTTGCAAAAATTATTACAAAAGCAGTTATCCTGTACAACTATATAAGTCCAGCTTCCTGTACAACTTCAGATCCAGCGAATCATGTCCGTCAGATATGGAAGATCTTGACCGTAAGATTTGTCTAGCCAAGGATCCAGCTCCCGGTTCACAAACAGGTTCTGTGTCAGATCGGTTCGGTTCAGATCGAACCAGTTCAGTACGGTTCAAAACGAACCAGACCGATACGGTCCAACCAGTTGACTGGAATCGCCACATCATCAGTGACATGTCAGCAGACTCTAATGAAACGTCAGCGGAATCATTCACACCAGCAGTGCCACATCAGTACAAAGTCCAGTCAGCAATGACACATCATCAAATTTTGCCATGTAAGCAACTTTGCCACGTCAGCATCACAGTATGCTGGCTGTTTTGCCGCGTCAGCTGCTACGTCAGCGCCTATCGTGCGCCACGTCAGCAAGTCATCCCAATCAGCAGTAACATGTCAGCAATTCTGTACAGTCATCACTGCCATGTATGCAACAACGCGCGTTTCGTTCAAAGCTTGTTTTGTCAATAACTTCTTAGTTTTAAGTCCGAATTGAGTGATTTTTGGCTCGTTAGAATCGTCTTTCAATTCCCTACAACACGGAAGCAAAAAAATCAACTGTTCTAGAAACTTGGATGTGCACTTGGAGCCGCAACATGTTCGGGTTCGAGGTTTGTGGACAACGACATGATCGGGTTCGAGTTTCGTGGATAGCGACATGATCGAGAGTTCGAGATGAGGATTGCTTATACCATTCAATATTTTGCCTTGCATCACATCGCAAGCACCTAAAGCCTCACCTTGCACGTGAGCACTTAAGTCTTGCTTTCGCAAGCATAAAATCTCGTCTTGCACGCGAGTATGAAAGACTTGCACCTTGGCAAGCATAAAGTCTCGTCTCAACCACGAGTCCAACGCCCGATGTTGGTCCAAAGACTCGTACTAAACACAAGAAATACAACCAACCTTCCCGAGCAGCGAGCGCTACAGCCTTGTTACGTTGCGAGCAAAAAGCCTTGCCCCAGCCGCAAGTACATTACATTTCACTTAAGACTCGACTAGCTCTCGAGCATCACAAGTACACCACGTGGAAAAAAAGTCTCGTATAGCACGTGAGCAAAATATTTTTTTTTTTTTTGCAAGTAATTACAATTGGGGGCGTCTTCGTAATATCTCTACTCACGCTTGGGGGCGAGTTTCATCATCAACTTTCGACGCAAAAGGGTAAACAATTTTCTTAACCACCAAAAAGTTGGAGGTCAAGAGGGGGCGATGTTTGTACCGTGTATTTTATACACGGTGATCCCGCAATCAAGCCCGTCTAGCCAGCCCATGACGGAAGATTCTAGAAGTTTCCCGAAGGCTTGTTTCCCAAGTTGCTTGCACATGAAGTTTACATCAAAATTAGGGTTACATAAACTCTATAAATACATGTATCCTAAACCCAAGAATAGAGGGAATATTAGGTTAGCTAACCCGGAGAAAAACACCCTTGTATCAAATACATCAATAAAATACCTCTCTGTTCTTCCGTGGATGCAGGCAACACATTCCGAACCACGTAAATTCTTGTCTTCTTATTTATTTTTGATCGTTTTTCTAACCCTAATCATCATCAAATCATCGTGTTTAGTGCCTAGAATTTATTTTGGGTACAAACATTGGCGCCGACTAAGGGGATTCGAGTAAAACGATCATTTTTAGAGAAGCCTCAGAAAAATCATGAACGAGATTCCAACAAAAATCAGCAAGAAAAAATTAAAAAATAGAGTTCTTACGTAACTGTTGCGAAGGTTGAAGAAATGTTGCAAACAGTTACAGAAACCGTTGCGAAGGCAGTAGTAGAAGCTTTGCAGCACAGTAACAGATATAAATGTTGCAAAAATCATTACAAAAGCACTTATCCTGTACAACCCTATAAGTCCAGCTTCCTGTACAGCTTCAGATCCTGCGAATCATGTCCGTCAGATATAGAAGATCTTGACCGTAAGATCTGCCTAGCCAAGGATCCATCTCCCGGTTCACAAACAGGTTCAGTGTCAGACCGGTTCGGTTCAGATCGAACCAGTTCAGTACGGTTCAAAACGAACCAGACCGATACGGCCCAACCAGTTGACTGGGCTCGCCACGTCAGCAGAAGTCCACGTCATCAGTGACATGTCATCAGACTCTAATGACACGTCAACGGAATAATCCACACCAGCAGTGCCACATCAGCACACAGTCCAGTCAGGAACGACACATCATCAAATTTTGCCACGTCAGCGTCACAGGATGCTGGACGTTTTGCCGCGTCAGCTGCCACGTACGCCATGTCAGAAAGTCATCCCAATAAACAGTAACACGTCAGCAATTCTGCACAGTCATCACTGCCATGTATGCAACAACGCGGGTTTCGTTCAAAGCTTGTTTCGTCAATAACTTCTTCGTTTTAAGTCCGAATTAAGTGATTTTTGGCTCGTTAGAATCGTCTTTCAATTCCCTACAACATGGAAACAAAAAATCCAGTGTACTAGAAACTTGGATGTGCACTTAGAGCAGTAACATGATCGGGTTCGAGGTTCGTGGACAACGACATGATCGGGTTCAAGGTTCGTGGATAGCGAAATGATCGAGAGTTCGAGATGAGGATTGCTTAGACCCTTCAATATTTTGCCTTGCATCAAATCGCAAGCACCTAAAGCCTCAACTTGCACGTGAGCACTTAAGTCTTGCTTTCGCAAGCATAAAATCTCGTCTTGCACGCGAGTATGAAAGACTTGTACCTTGGAAAGCATAAAGTCTCTTCTCAACCACGAGCCCAACGCCCGATGTTGGTCCAAAGACTCGTACTCAACACAAGAAATACAGCCAGCCTTCCCGAGCAGCGAGCGCTACAGCCTTGTTACGTCGCGAGCAAAAAGCCTTGCCCCAGCCGCAAGCACATTACGTTTCACTTAAGACTAGACTAGCTCTCGAGTATCAAAAGTCCACCACGTGGCAAAAACTCTCGCCTAGCACGTGAGCAATATATTTTTTTTTTTACTTTTTGTTTTTTTTGCAGGTAATTACAGCGGAGGGCGTCTTCGCAATATCTCTACTCACGCTTGGGGGCGAGTTTCATCATCAACGTTCGACGCAAAAGGATAAACAATTTTCTTAACCACCAACAAGTTGGAGGTTAAGAGGGGGCGATGTTTGTACCGTGTATTTTATACACGGTGAGCCCGTAATCAAGCCCGTCTAGCCATCCCATGACGGAAGATTCTAGAAGTTTCCCGAAGCCTTGTTTCCCAAGTTGCTTGCACATGAAGTTTACATCAAAATTAGGGTTACATAAACTCTATAAATACATGTATCCTAAACCCAAGAATAGAGGGAATATTAGGTTAGATAACCCGGAGAAAAACACCCTTGTATCAAATACATCAATAAAATACCTCTCCGTTCTTCCGTGGATGCAGGCAACACATTCCGAACCACGTAAATTCTTGTCTTATTATTTATTTTTGATCGTTTTTCTAACCCTAATCATCATCAAATCATCGTGTTTAGTGCCAAGAATTTATTTTGGGTACAGACATTGGCGCCGACAAAGGGGATTCGAGTAAAACGATCGTGTTTACCAGTGAGAGAAGCCTCAGAAAAATCATGAACGAGATTCCAACAAAAATCAGCAAGAAAAAAATAAAAAAATAGGGTTCTTACGTAACTGTTGCGAAGGTTGAAGAGACGTTGAAAACCGTTACAGAAACCGTTGCGAAGGCAGTAGCAGAAGCTTTGCAGCACAATAACAGATATAAATGTTGCAGAAATCATTACAAAAGCACTTATCCTGTACAACCATATAAGTCAGCTTCCTGTACAACTTTGGATCCAGCGAATAATGTCCGTCAGATATAGAAGATCTTGACCGTAAGATCTGTCCAGCCAAGGATCCAGCTCCCGGTTCACAAACAGGTTATGTGTCAGATCGGTTCGGTTTAGATCGAACCAGTTCAGTACGGTTCAAAACGAACCAGACCGATATGGCCCAACCAGTTGACTGGAATCGCCACGTCATCAGTGACATGTCAACAGACTCTAATGAAACATCAGCTTAATCATTCACACCAGCAGTGTCACATCAGCACACAGTCCACTCAGCAATGACACATCATCAAATTTTGCCATGTAAGCAACTTTGCCACGTCAGCATCACAGTATGTTGGCTGTTTAGCCGCGTCATCTGCCACGTCAGCGCCGTTCGTGCGCCACGTCAGCAAGTCATCCCAATCAGCAGTAACATGTCAGCAATTCTGCACAGTCATCACTGCCATGTATGCAACAACGCGCGTTTCGTTCAAAGCTTGTTTTGTCAATAACTTCTTAGTTTTAAGTCCGAATTGAGTGATTTTGGGCTCGTTAGAATCGTCTTTCAATTCCCTACAACATGGAAGCAAAAAAATCAACTGTTCTAGAAACTTGGGTGTGCACTTGGAGCAGCAACATGTTCGGGTTCAAGGTTCGTGGACAACGACATGATCGGGTTCGAGGTTCGTGGATAGCGACATGATCGAGAGTTCGAGATGAGGATTACTTAGACCATTCAATATTTTGCCTTGCATCACATCGCAAGCACCTAAAGCCTCACCTTGCACGTGAGCACTTAAGTCTTGCTTTCGCAAGCATAAAATCTCGTCTTGCACGCGAGTATGGAAGACTTGTACCTTGGCAAGCATAAAGTTCCGTCTCAACCACGAGCCCAACGCCCGATGTTGGTCCAAAGACTCGTACTCAACACAA
>NW_020620936.1:859939-872048 GCF_003573695.1 Papaver somniferum | reverse complement strand
TCACTGCCATGTATGCAACAACGCGCGTTTCGTTCAAAGCTTGTTTTGTCAATAACTTCTTAGTTTTAAGTCCGAATTGAGTGATTTTTGGCTCGTTAGAATCGTCTTTCAATTCCCTACAACACGGAAGCAAAAAAATCAACTGTTCTAGAAACTTGGATGTGCACTTGGAGCCGCAACATGTTCGGGTTCGAGGTTTGTGGACAACGACATGATCGGGTTCGAGTTTCGTGGATAGCGACATGATCGAGAGTTCGAGATGAGGATTGCTTATACCATTCAATATTTTGCCTTGCATCACATCGCAAGCACCTAAAGCCTCACCTTGCACGTGAGCACTTAAGTCTTGCTTTCGCAAGCATAAAATCTCGTCTTGCACGCGAGTATGGAAGACTTGTACCTTGGCAAGCATAAAGTTCCGTCTCAACCACGAGCCCAACGCCCGATGTTGGTCCAAAGACTCGTACTCAACACAAAAAATACAACCAGCCTTCCCGAGCAGCGAGCGCTACCGCCTTGTTACGTTGCGAGCTAAAAGCCTTGCCCCAGTCGCAAGCACATTACGTTTCATTTAAGACTATACTAGCTCTCGAGCATCAAAAGTCCACCACGTGGAAAAAAGTCTCCCCTAGTACGTGAACAATATATTTTTTTTTTTACTTTTCATTTTTTTTTGCAGGTAATTACAACGGAGGGCGTCTTCGCAATATCTCTACTCACGCTAAGGGGCGAGTTTCATCATCAACGTTCGACGCAAAAGGATAAACAATTTTCTTAACCACCAAAAAGTTGGAGGTTAAGAGGGGGCGATGTTTGTACCGTGTATTTTATACACGGTGAGCCCGTAATCAAGCCCGTCTAGCCTGCCCATGACGGAAGATTCTAGAAGTTTCCCGAAGGCTTGTTTCCAAAGTTGCTTGCACATGAAGTTTACATTAAAATTAGGGTTACATAAACTCTATAAATACATGTATCCTAAACCCAAGAATAGAGGGAATATTAGGTTAGCTAACCCGGAGAAAACCACCCTTGTATCAAATACATCAATAAAATCCCTCTCCTTTCTTCCGTGGATATAGGCAACACTTTCCGAACCACGTAAATTCTTGTCTTCTTATTTATTTTTGATCGTTTTTCTAACCCTAATCATCATCAAATCATCGTGTTTAGTGCCTATAATTTATTTTTGGTACAAACGTTGGCGCCGACTAAGGGGATTCGAGTAAAACGATCGTGTTTACCAGTGAGAGAAGCCTCAGAAAAATCATGAATGAGATTCCAACAAAAATCAGCAAGAAAAAATAAAAAATAGGGTTCTTACGTAACTGCTGCGAAGGTTGAAGAAACGTTGAAAACCGTTACAGAAACCGTTGCGAAGGAAGTAGCAGAAGCTTTGCAGCACAGTAACAGATATAAATGTAGCAGAATTCATTACAAAAGCACTTATCCCGTACAACCCTATAAGTCCAGCTTCCTGTACAGCTTCAGATCCAGCGAATAATATCCTTCAGATATAGAAGATCTTGACCGTAAGATCTGTCCAGCCAAGGATCCAGCTCCCGGTTCACAAACAGGTTCTGTGTCATACCGGTTCGGCTCAGATCGAACCAGTTCAGTACGGTTCAAAACGAACCAGGCCGATATGGCCCAACCAGTTGACTGGAATCGCCACGTCATCAGTGACATGTCAGCAGACTCTAATGACACGTCAGCGGAATCATCCACACCAGCAGTGCCACATTTGCACACAATCCTGTCAGCAATGACACATCATCAAATTTTGCCACGTAAGCAACTTTGCCACGTCAGCATCACAGTATGCTGGCTGTTTTGCCGCGTCAGCGCCGTTCGTGCGCCACGTCAGCAAGTCATCCCAATCAGCAGTAACATGTCAGCAATTCTGCACAGTCATCACTGCCATGTATGCAACAACGCGCGTTTTGTTCAAAGCTTGTTTTGTCAATAACTTCTTAGTTTTAAGTCCGAATTGAGTGATTTTTGGCTCGTTAGAATCGTCTTTCAATTCCCTACAACATGGAAGCAAAAAAAATCAACTGTTCTAGAAACTTGGATGTGCACTTGGAGCAGCAACATGTTCGGGTTCAAGGTTCGTGGACAACGACATGATCGGGTTCGAGGTTCGTGGATAGCGACATGATCGAGAGTTCGAGATGAGGATTCCTTATACCATTCAATATTTTTCCTTGCATCTCATCGCAAGAACCTAAAGCCTCACCTTGCACGTGAGCACTTAAGTCTTGCTTTCGCAAGCATAAAATCTCGTCTTGCACGCGAGTATGGAAGACTTGCACCTTGGCAAGCATAAAGTCTCGTCTCAACCAAGAGCCCAACGCCCGATGTTGGTCCAAAGACTCGTACTCAACACAAGAAATACAGTCATTCTTCCCGAGCAGCGAGCGCTACAGCCTTGTTACTTTGCGAGCAAAAAGCCTTGCCCCAGCCGCAAGCACATTACGTTTCACTTAAGACTAGACTAGCTCTCGAGCATCAAAAGTCCACCACGTGGCAAAAAGTCTCGCCTAGTACGTGAGCAATATATATTTTTTTTTTTACTTTTCATTTTTTTTTTGCAGGTAATTACAACGGAGGGCGTCTTCGCAATATCTCTACTCACGCTAAGGGGCGAGTTTCATCATCAACGTTCGACGCAAAAGGATAAACAATTTTCTTAACCACCAAAAAGTTGGAGGTTAAGAGGGGGCGCTGTTTGTACCGTGTATTTTATACACAGTGAGCCCGTAATCAAGCCCGTCTAGCCAGACCATGACGGAAGATTCTAGAAGTTCACAGAAGGCTTGTTTCCCAGGTTGCTTGCACATGAAGTTTACATTAAAATTAGGATTACATAAACTCTATAAATACATGTATCCTAAACCCAAGAATAGAGGGAATATTAGGTTAGCTAACCCGGAGAAAAACACCCTTGTATCAAATACATCAATAAAATACTTCCCCGTTCTTCCGTGGATGTAGGCAACACTTTCCGAACCACGTAAATTCTTGTCTTCTTATTTATTTTTGATCGTTTTTCTAACCCTAATCATCATCAAATCATCGTGTTTAGTGCCTAGAATTTATTTTAGGTACAAACATTGGCGCCGACTAAGGGTATTCGAGTAAAACGATCGTGTGTACCAGTGAGAGAAGCCTCAGAAAAATCATGAACGAGATTCCAACAAAAATCAGCAAGAAAAAAATAAAAAAAATAAGGTTCTTACGTAACTGTTGCGAAGGTTGAAGAGACGTTGCAAACCGTTACAGAAACCGTTGCGAAGGCAGTAGCCGAAGCTTTTCAGCACAGTAACAGATATAAATGTTGCAGAAATTATTACAAAAGCACTTATCCTGTACAACTATATAAGTCCAGCTTCCTGTACAGCTTCAGATCCAGCGAATCATGTCCGTCAGATATGGAAGATCTTGACCGTAAGATTTGTCTAGCCAAGGATCCAGCTCCCGGTTCACAAACAGGTTCTGTGTCAGATCGGTTCGGTTCAGATCGAACCAGTTCAGTACGGTTCAAAACGAACCAGACCGATACGGCCCAACCAGTTGACTGGAATCGCCACGTCATCAGTGACATGTCAGCAGACTCTAATGAAACGTCAGCGGAATCATTCACACCAGCAGTGCCACATCAGTACACAGTCCAGTCAGCAATGACACATCATCAAATTTTGCCATGTAAGCAACTTTGCCACGTCAGCATCACAGTATGCTGGCAGTTTTGTCGCGTCAGCTGCTACGTCAGCGCCTTTCGTGCGCCACGTCAGCAAGTCATCCCAATCAGCAGTAACATGTCAGCAATTCTGCACAGTCATCACTGCCATGTATGCAACAACGCGCGTTTCGTTCAAAGCTTGTTTTGTCAATAACTTCTTAGTTTTAAGTCCGAATTGAGTGATTTTGGGCTCGTTAGAATCGTCTTTCAATTCCCTACAACATGGAAGCAAAAAAATCAACTGTTCTAGAAACTTGGGTGTGCACTTGGAGCAGCAACATGTTCGGGTTCAAGGTTCGTGGACAACGACATGATCGGGTTCGAGGTTCGTGGATAGCGACATGATCGAGAGTTCGAGATGAGGATTACTTAGACCATTCAATATTTTGCCTTGCATCACATCGCAAGCACCTAAAGCCTCACCTTGCACGTGAGCACTTAAGTCTTGCTTTCGCAAGCATAAAATCTCGTCTTGCACGCGAGTATGGAAGACTTGTACCTTGGCAAGCATAAAGTCTCGTCTCAACCACGAGCCCAACGCCCGATGTTGGTCCAAAGACTCGTACTCAACACAAGAAATACATCCATCCTTCCCGAGCAGCGAGCGCTACAGCCTTGTTACGTTGCGAGCAAAAAGCCTTGCCCCAGCCGCAAGCATATTACGTTTCACTTAAGACTAGACTAGCTCTCGAGCATCAAAAGTCCACCACGAGGCAAAAAGTCTCGCCTAGTACGTGAGCAATATATTTTTTTTTTTGCAGGTAATTACAACGGAGGGCGTCTTCGCAATATCTCTACTCACACTAAGGGGCGAGTTTCATCATCAACGTTCGACGCAAAAGGATAAACAATTTTCTTAACCACCAAAAAGTTGGAGGTTAAGAGGGGCGATGTTTGTACCGTGTATTTTATACACGGTGAGCCCGTAATCAATCCCGTCTAGCCTGCCCATGACGGAAGATTCTAGAAGTTTCCCGAAGGCTTGTTTCCAAAGTTGCTTGCACATGAAGTTTACATTAAAATTAGGGTTACATAAACTCTATAAATACATGTATCCTAAACCCAAGAATAGAGGGAATATTAGGTTAGCTAACCCGGAGAAAACCACCCTTGTATCAAATACATCAATAAAATACCTCTCCTTTCTTCCGTGGATGTAGGCAACACTTTCCGAACCACGTAAATTCTTGTCTTCTTATTTATTTTTGATCGTTTTTATAACCCTAATCATCATCAAATCATCGTGTTTAGTCCCTATAATTTATTTTTGGTACAAACATTGGCGCCGACTAAGGGGATTCGAGTAAAACGATCGTGTTTACCAGTGAGAGAAGCCTCAGAAAAATCATGAATGAGATTCCAACAAAAATCAGCAAGAAAAAATAAAAAATAGGGTTCTTACGTAACTGCTGCGAAGGTTGAAGAAACGTTGCAAACCGTTACAGAAACCGCTGCGAAGGAAGTAGCAGAAGCTTTGCAGCACAGTAACAGATATAAATGTTGCAGAAATCATTACAAAAGCACTTATCCTGTACAACCCTATAAGTCCAGCTTCCTGTATAACTTCAGATCCAGCGAATAATGTCCGTCAGATATAGAAGATCTTGACCATAAGATCTGTCACGCCAAGGATCCAGCTCTCGGTTCACAAACAGGTTCTGTGTCAGACCGGTTCGATTCAGATCGAACCAGTTCAGTACGGTTCAAAACGAACCAGACCGATACGGCCCATTCAGTTGACTGGAATCGCCACGTCATCAGTGACATGTCAGCAGACTCTAATGAAACGTCAGCGGAATCATTCACATCAGCAGTGCCACATCAGTACACAGTCCAGTCAGCAATGACACATCATCAAATTTTGCCATGTAAGCAACTTTGCCACGTCAGCATCACAGTATGCTGGCAGTTTTGCCGCGTCAGCTGCTTCGTCAGCGCCTTTCGTGCGCCACGTCAGCAAGTCATCCCAATCAGCAGTAACATGTCAGCAATTTTGCACAGTCATTAATGCCATGTATGCAACAGCACACGTTTCGTTCAAAGCTTGTTTCGTCAATAACTTCTTCGTTTTAAGCCCAAATTGAGTGATTTTTGGCTCGTTAGAATCGTCTTTCAATTCCCTACAACATGGAAGCAAAAAAAACCAACTGTTCTAGAAACTTGGATGTGCACTTGGAGCAGCAACATGTTCGGGTTCGAGGTTCGTGGACAACGAAATGATCGGGTTCGAGTTCGTGGATAGCGACATGATCGAGAGTTCGAGATGAGGATTGCTTATACCATTCAATATTTTGCCTTGCATCACATCGCAAGCACCTAAAGCCTCACCTTGCACGTGAGCACTTAAGTCTTGCTTTCGCAAGCATAAAATCTCGTCTTGCACGCGAGTATGAAAGACTTGCACCTTGGCAAGCATAAAGTCTCGTCTCAACCACGAGTCCAACGCCCGATGTTGGTCCAAAGACTCGTACTAAACACAAGAAATACAACCAACCTTCCCGAGCAGCGAGCGCTACAGCCTTGTTACGTTGCGAGCAAAAAGCCTTGCCCCAGCCGCAAGTACATTACATTTCACTTAAGACTCGACTAGCTCTCGAGCATCACAAGTACACCACGTGGAAAAAAAGTCTCGTATAGCACGTGAGCAAAATATTTTTTTTTTTTTTGCAAGTAATTACAATTGGGGGCGTCTTCGTAATATCTCTACTCACGCTTGGGGGCGAGTTTCATCATCAACTTTCGACGCAAAAGGGTAAACAATTTTCTTAACCACCAAAAAGTTGGAGGTCAAGAGGGGGCGATGTTTGTACCGTGTATTTTATACACGGTGATCCCGCAATCAAGCCCGTCTAGCCAGCCCATGACGGAAGATTCTAGAAGTTTCCCGAAGGCTTGTTTCCCAAGTTGCTTGCACATGAAGTTTACATCAAAATTAGGGTTACATAAACTCTATAAATACATGTATCCTAAACCCAAGAATAGAGGGAATATTAGGTTAGCTAACCCGGAGAAAAACACCCTTGTATCAAATACATCAATAAAATACCTCTCTGTTCTTCCGTGGATGTAGGCAACACATTCCGAACCACGTAAATTCTTGTCTTCTTATTTATTTTGATCGTTTTTATAACCCTAAACATCATCAAATCATCGTGTTTAGTGCCTAGAATTTATTTTGGGTACAAACATTGGCACCGACTAAGGGTATTCGAGTAAAACGGTCGTGTTTACCAGTGAGAGAAGCCTCAGAAAAATCATGAACGAGATTCCAACAAAAATCAGCAAGAAAAAATAAAAAAAAAGGTTCTTACGTAACTGCTGCGAAGGTTGAAGAAACGTTGCAAACCGTTACAGAAACCGCTGCGAAGGAAGTAGCAGAAGCTTTGCAGCACACTAACAGATATAAATGTTGCAGAAATCATTACAAAAGCACTTATCCTGTACAACCCTATAAGTCCAGCTTCCTGTACAACTTCAGATCCAGCGAATCATGTCTGTCAGATATAGAAGATCTTGACCGTAAGATCTGTCCAGCCAAGGATCCAGCTCCCGGTTCAAAAACAGGTTCTGTGTCAGACCGTTTCGGTTCAGATCGAACCAGTTCAGTACGGTTCAAAACGAACCAGACCGATACGGCCCAACCAGTTGACTGGAATCGCCACATCATCAGTGACATGTCAGCAGACTCTAATGACACGTCAGCGGAATCATCCACACCAGCAGTGCCACATCAGCACACAGTCCAGTCGGCAATGACACATCATCACATTTTGCCACGTAAGTAACTTTGCCACGTCAACATCACAATATGCTGGCAGTTTTTCCGCGTCAGCTGCCACGTCAGTGCCGTTCGTGCGCCACATTAGCAAGTCATCCCAATCAGCAGTAACATGTCAGCAATTTTGCACAATCATCACTGCCATGTATGCAACAACGCACGTTTCGTTCAAAGCTTGTTTCGTCAATAACTTCTTCGTTTTAAGCCCGAATTGAGTGATTTTTAGCTCGTTAGAATCGTCTTTCAATTCCCTACAACATGGAAACTAAAAAAGTCCAGTGTTCTAGAAACTTGGATGTGCACTTGGAGCAGCAACATGTTCGGGTTCGAGGTTCGTGGACAACGACATGATCGGGT
Organism: Papaver somniferum; assembly: GCF_003573695.1. Classification (NCBI taxonomy): domain Eukaryota; kingdom Viridiplantae; phylum Streptophyta; class Magnoliopsida; order Ranunculales; family Papaveraceae; genus Papaver; species Papaver somniferum. The sequence continues at coordinate 864,171 of NW_020620936.1, read as the reverse complement.
TCGAGGTTCGTGGATAATGATATGATCGAGGGTTCGAGATGAGGATTGCTTAGACCCTTCAATATTTATCCTTGCATCACATCGCAAGCACCTAAAGCCTCACCTTGCACGTGAGCACTTAAGTCTTGCTTTCGCAAGAATAAAATCTCGTCTTGCACGCGAGTATGAAAGACTTGCACCTTTGCAAGCATAAAGTCTCGTCTCAACCACGAGTCCAACGCCCGATGTTGGTCCAAAGACTCGTACTAAACTCAAGCAATACAACCAACCTTCCCGAGCAGCGAGCGCTACAGCCTTGTTACGTTGCGAGCAAAAAGCCTTGCCCCAGCCGCAAGTACATTACATTTCACTTAAGACTCGACTAGCTCTCGAGCATCACAAGTCCACCACGTGGAAAAAAGTCTCGTATAGCACGTGAGCAATATATTTTTTTTTTTTTTTTGCAAGTAATTACAGTTGGGGGCGTCTTCGCAATATCTCTACTCACGCTTGGGGGCGAGTTTCATCATCAACTTTCGACGCAAAAGGGTAAAAAATTTTCTTAACCACCAAAAAGTTGGAGGTTAAGAGGGGGTGATGTTTGTACCGTGTATTTTATACACGGTGAGCCCGTAATCAAGCCCGTCTAGCCAGCCCATGACGAAAGATTCTAGAAGTTTCCCAAGTTGCTTGCACATGAAGTTTACATCAAAATTAGGGTTACATAAACTCTATAAGTACATGTATCCTAAACCCAAGAATAGAGGGAATATTAGGTTAGCTAACCCGGAGAAAAACACCCTTGTATCAAATACATCAATAAAATACCTCTCCTTTCTTCCGTGGATGCAGGCAACACATTCCGAACCACGTAAATTCTTGTCTTCTTATTTATTTTTGATCGTTTTTCTAACCCTTATTATCATCAAATCATCGTGTTTAGTGCCTAGAATTTATTTTGGGTACAAACATTGGCGCCGACTAAGGGGATTCGAGTAAAACGATCGTGTTTACCAGTGAGAGAAGCCTCAGAAAAATCATGAACGAGATTCCAACAAAAATCAGCAAGAAAAAATAAAAAAATAGGGTTCTTACGTAACTGTTGCAAAGGTTGAAGAAACGTTGCAAACAGTTATAGAAACCGTTGCGAAGGCAGTAGCAGAAGCTTTGCAGCACAGTAACAGATATAAATGTTGCAGAAATCATTACAAAAGCACTTATCCTGTACAACCCTATAAGTCCAGCTTCCTGTACAACTTCAGATCCAGCGAATCATGTCCGTCAGATATAGAAGATCTTTCCCGTAAGATCTGTCTTGCCAAGGATCCAGCTCCCGGTTCACAAATAGGTTCAGTGTCAGACTGGTTCGGTTCAGAGCGAACCAGTTCAGTACGGTTCAAAATGAACCAGACCTATACGACCCAACCAATTGACTGAACTCTACACGTCAGCAGAAGTCCACGTCATCAGTGACATGTCAGCAGACTCTAATGACACGTCAGAGGAATAATCCACACCAGCAGTGCCACATCAGCACACAATCCAGTCAGGAACGACACATCATCAAATTTTGCCACGTCAACATCACAATATACTGGCAGTTTTTCCGCGTCAGCTGCCACGTCAGTGCCGTTCGTGCGCCACATTAGCAAGTCATTCCAATCAGCAGTAACATGTCAGCAATTTTGCACAATCATCACTGCCATGTATGCAACAACGCACGTTTCATTCAAAGCTTGTTTCGTCAATAACTTCTTCGTTTTAAGTCCGAATTAAGTGATTTTTGGCTCGTTAGAATCGTCTTTCAATTCCCTACAACATGGAAACAAGAAATCCAGTGTACTAGAAACTTGGATGTGCACTTAGAGCAGTAACATGATCGGGTTCGAGGTTCGTGGACAACGACATGATCGGGTTCAAGGTTCGTGGATAGCGACATGATCGATAGTTCGAGATGAGGATTGCTTAGACCCTTCAATATTTAGCCTTGCATCAAATCGCAAGCACTTAAAGCCTCACCTTGCACGTGAGCACTTAAGTCTTGCTTTCGCAAGCATAAAATCTCGTCTTGCACGCGAGTATGAAAGACTTGTACCTTGGCAAGCATAAAGTCTCGTCTCAACCACGAGTCCAACGCCCGATGTTGGTCCAAAGACTCGTACTAAACACAAACAATACAACCAACCTTCCCGAGCAGCGAGCGCTACAGCCTTGTTACGTTGCGAGCAAAAAGCCTTGCCCCAGCCGCAAGTACATTACATTTCACTTAAGACTCGACTAGCTCTCGAGCATCACAAGTCCACCACGTGGAAAAAAGTCTCGTATAGCACGTGAGCAATATTTTTTTTTTTTTTTGCAAGTAATTACAGTTGGGGGCGTCTTCGCAATATCTCTACTCACGCTTGGGGGCGAGTTTCATCATCAACTTTCGACGCAAAAGGGTAAACAATTTTCTTAACCACCAAAAAGTTGGAGGTTAAGAGGGGGTGATGTTTGTAGGTGATCCCGTAATCAAGCCCGTCTAGCCAGCCCATGACGGAAGATTCTAGAAGTTTCCCAAGTTGCTTGCACATGAAGTTTACATCAAAATTAGGGTTACATAAACTCTATAAGTACATGTATCCTAAACCCAAGAATAGAGGGAATGTTAGGTTAGCTAACCCGGAGAAAAACACCCTTGTATCAAATACATCAATAAAATACCTCTCCTTTCTTCCGTGGATGCAGGCAACACATTCCGAACCACGTAAATTCTTGTCTTCTTATTTATTTTTGATCGTTTTTCTAACCCTAATTATCATCAAATCATCGTGTTTAGTGCCTAGAATTTATTTTGGGTACAAACATTGGCGCCGACTAAGGGGATTCGAGTAAAACGATCGTGTTTACCAGTGAGAGAAGCCTCAGAAAAATCATGAACGAGATTCCAACAAAAATCAGCAAGAAAAAACAAAAAAAATAGGGTTCTTACGTAACTGTTGCAAAGGTTGAAGAAACGTTGCAAACAGTTACAGAAACCGTTGCGAAGGCAGTAGCAGAAGCTTTGCAGCACAGTAATAGATGTAAATGTTGCAGAAATCATTACAAAAGCACTTATCCTGTACAACCCTATAAGTCCAGCTTCCTGTACAGCTTCAGAACCAGCGAATCATGTTCGTCAGATATAGAAGATCTTGACCGTAAGATCTGTCTTGCCAAGGATCCAGCTCCCGGTTCACAAATAGGTTCAGTGTCAGACTGGTTCGGTTCAGAGCGAACCAGTTCAGTACGGTTCAAAACGAACCAGACCTATACGACCCAACCAATTGACTGCACTCTACACATCAGCAGAAGTCCACGTCATCAGTGACATGTCAGCAGACTCTAATGACACGCCAGAGGAATAATCCACACCAGCAGTGCCACATCAGCACACAATTCAGTCAGGAACGACACATCATCAAATTTTGCCACGTCAGCGTCTCAGGATGCTGGCTGTTTTGTCGCGTCAGCTGCCACGTCAGCGCCGTTCGTACGCCACGTCAGAAAGTCATCCCAATCAGCAGTAACATGTCAGCAATTCTGCACAGTCATCACTGCCATGTATGCAACAGCGCGGGTTTCGTTCAAAGCTTGTTTCGTCAATAACTTCTTCGTTTTAAGTCCGAATTAAGTGATTTTTGGCTCGTTAGAATCGTCTTTCAATTCCCTACAACATGGAAACAAGAAATCCAGTGTACTAGAAACTTGGATGTGCACTTAGAGCAGTAACATGATCGGGTTCGAGGTTCGTGGACAACGACATGATCGGGTTCAAGGTTCGTGGATAGCGACATGATCGAGAGTTCGAGATGAGGATTGCTTAGACCTTTCAATATTTAGCCTTGCATCAAATCGCAAGCACCTAAAGCCTCACCTTACACGTGAGCACTTAAGTCTTGCTTTCGCAAGTATAAAATCTCGTCTTGCACGCGAGTATGAAATACTTGTACCTTGGCAAGCATAATGTCTCTTCTCAACCACGAGCCCAACGCCCGATGTTGGTCCAAAGACTCGTACTCAACACAATAAATACAGCCAGCCTTCCCGAGCAGCGAGCGCTACATCCTTGTTACGTCGCGAGCAAAAAGCCTTGCCCCAGCCGCAAGCACATTACGTTTCACTTAAGACTAGACTAGCTCTCGAGCATCAAAAGTCCACCACGTGGCAAAAAGTCTCGCCTAGCACGTGAGCAATATATTTTTTTGTTTTGTACTTTTCATTTTTTTTTTTTT
>NW_020620936.1:854500-859748 GCF_003573695.1 Papaver somniferum | reverse complement strand
TTTTTTTTGCAGGTAATTACACTGGAGGGCGTCTTCGCAATATCACTACTCACGCTTGGGGGCGAGTTTCATCATCAACGTTCGACGCAAAAGGATAAACAATTTTCTTAACCACCAACAAGTTGGAGGTTAAGAGGGGGCGATGTTTGTACCGTGTATTTTATACACGGTGAGCCCGTAATCAAGCCCGTCTAGCCAGCACATGACGGAAAATTCTAGAAGTTTCCCGAAGGCTTGTTTCCCAAGTTGCTTGCACATGAAGTTTACATCAAAATTAGGGTTACATAAACTCTATAAATACATGTATCCTAAACCCAAGAATAGAGGGAATATTAGGTTAGCTAACCCGGAGAAAACACCCTTTTATCAAATACATCAATAAAATACCTCTCCGTTCTTCCGTGGATGCAGGCAACACATTCCGAACCACGTAAATTCTTGTCTTCTTATTTATTTTTGATCGTTTTTCTAACCCTAATCATCATCAAATCATCGTGTTTAGTGCCTAGAATTTATTTTGGGTACAAACATTGGCGCCGACTAAGGGGATTCGAGTAAAACGATCGTGTTTACCAGTGAGAGAAGCCTCGGAAAAATCATGAACGAGATTCCAACAAAAATCAGCAAGAAAAAATAAAAAAATAGGGTTCTTACGTAACTGTTGCGAAGGTTGAAGAAACGTTGCAAACAGTTACAGAAACCGTTGCGAAGGCAGTAGCATAAGCTTTGCAGCACAGTAACAGATATAAATGTTGCAGAAATCATTACAAAAGCACTTATCCTGTACAACCCTATAAGTCCAGCTTCCTGTACAGCTTCAGTACCAGCGAATCATGTCTGTCAGATATAGAAGATCTTGACCGTAAGATCTGTCTTGCCAAGGATCCAGCTCCCGGTTCACAAATAGGTTCAGTGTCAGACTGGTTCGGTTCATAGCGAACCAGTTCAGTACGGTTCAAAACGAACCAGACCTATACGACCCAACCAATTGACTGAACTCTACACATCAGCAGAATTCCACGTCATCAGTGACATGTCAGCAGACTCTAATGACACGTCAGAGGAATAATCCACACCAGCAGTGCCACATCAGCACACAATCCAGTCAGGAACGACACATCATCAAATTTTGCCACGTCAGCGTCTCAGGATGCTGGCTGTTTTGTCGCGTCAGCTGCCACGTCAGCGCCGTTCGTACGCCACGTCAGAAAGTCATCCCAATCAGCAGTAACACGTCAGCAATTCTGCACAGTCATCACTGCCATGTATGCAACAGCGCGGGTTTCGTTCAAAGCTCGTCAATAACTTCTTCGTTTTAATTCCGAATTAAGTGATTTTTGGCTCGTTAGAATCGTCTTTCAATTCCCTACAACATGGAAACAAGAAATCCAGTGTACTAGAAACTTGGATGTGCACTTAGAGCAGTAACATGATCGGGTTCGAGGTTCGTGGACAACGACGTGATCGGGTTTAAGGTTCATGGATAGCGACATGATCGAGAGTTCGAGATGAGGATTGCTTAAACCCTTCAATATTTAGCCTTGCATCAAATCGCAAGCACCTAAAGCCTCACCTTACACGTGAGCACTTAAGTCTTGCTTTCGCAAGTATAAAATCTCGTCTTGCACGCGAGTATGAAATACTTGTACCTTGGCAAGCATAATGTCTCTTCTCAACCACGAGCCCAACGCCCGATGTTGGTCCAAAGACTCGTACTCAACACAATAAATACAGCCAGCCTTCCCGAGCAGCGAGCGCTACATCCTTGTTACGTCGCGATCAAAAAGCCTTGCCCCAGCCGCAAGCACATTACGTTTCACTTAAGACTAGACTAGCTCTCGAGCATCAAAAGTCCACCACGTGGCAAAAAGTCTCGCCTAGCACGTGAGCAATATATTTTTTTGTTTTTTACTTTTCATTTTTTTTTTTTTTTTTTTGCAGGTAATTACAGCGGGGGGCGTCTTCGCAATATCTCTACTCACGCTTGGGGGCGAGTTTCATCATCAACGTTCGACGCAAAAGGATAAACAATTTTCTTAACCACCAACAAGTTGGAGGTTAAGAGGGGGCGATGTTTGTACCGTGTATTTTATACACGGTGAGCCCGTAATCAAGCCTGTCTAGCCAGCCCATGATGGAAAATTCTAGAAATTTCCCGAAGGCTTGTTTCCCAAGTTGCTTGCACATGAAGTTTACATCAAAATTAGGGTTACATAAACTCTATAAATACATGTATCCTAAACCCAAGAATAGAGGGAATATTAGGTTAGCTAACCCGGAGAAAACACCCTTTTATCAAATACATCAATAAAATACCTCTCCGTTCTTCCGTGGATGCATGCAACACATTCCGAACCACGTAAATTCTTGTCTTCTTATTTATTTTTGATCGTTTTTCTAACCCTAATCATCATCAAATCATCGTGTTTAGTGCCTAGAATTTATATTGGGTACAAACATTGGCGCCGACTAAGGGGATTCGAGTAAAACGATCGTGTTTACCAGTGAGAGAAGCCTCAGAAAAATCATGAACGAGATTCCAACAAAAATCAGCAAGAAAAAATAAAAAAATAGGGTTCTTACGTAACTGTTGCGAAGGTTGAAGAAACGTTGCAAACAGTTACAGAAACCGTTGCGAAGGCAGTAACAGAAGCTTTGCAGCACAGTAACAGATATAAATGTTGCAGAAATCATTACAAAAGCACTTATCCTGTACAACCCTATAAGTCCAGCTTCCTGTACAGCTTGATATCCTGCGAATCATGTCCGTCAGATATAGAAGATCTTGACCGTAAGATCTGTCCTGCCAAGGATCCAGCTCCCGGTTCACTAATAGGTTCACTGTCAGACTGGTTCGGTTCAGAGTGAACCAGTTCAGTACGGCTCAAAACGAACCAGACCGATACGACCCAACCAATTGACTGAACTCTCCACGTCAGCAGAAGTCCACGTCATCAGTGACATGTCAGTAGACTCTAATGACACGTCAGAGGAATAATCCACACCAGCAGTGCCACATCAGCACACAATCCAGTCAGGAACGACACATCATCAAATTTTGCCACGTCAGCGTCTCAGGATGCTGGCTGTTTTGTCGCGTCATCTGCCACGTCAGCGCCGTTCGTACGCCACGTCAGAAAGTCATCCCAATCAGCAGTAACACGTCAGCAATTCTGCACAGTTATCACTGCCATGTATGCAACAGCGCGGGTTTCGTTCAAAGCTTGTTTCGTCAATAACTTCTTCCTTTTAAGTCCGAATTAAGTGATTTTTGGCTCGTTAGAATCGTCTTTCAAATCCCTACAACATGGAAACAAGAAATCCAGTGTACTAGAAACTTGGATGTGCACTTAGAGCAGTAACATGATCGGGTTCGAGGTTCGTGGACAACGACGTGATCGGGTTCAAGGTTCGTGGATAGCGACATGATCGAGAGTTCGAGATGAGGATTGCTTAGACCCTTCAATATTTAGCCTTGCATCAAATCGCAAGCACCTAAAGCCTCACCTTGCACGTGAGCACTTAAGTATTGCTTTCGCAAGCATAAAATCTCGTCTTGCACGCGAGTATGAAAGACTTGTACCTTGGCAAGCATAAAGTCTCTTCTCAACCACGAGCCCAACGCCCGATGTTGGTCCAAAGACTCGTACTCAACACAATAAATACAGCCAGCCTTCCAGAGCAGCGAACGCTACATCATTGTTACGTCGCGAGCAAAAAGCCTTGCCCCAGCCGCAAGCACATTACATTTCACTTAAGATTAGACTAGCTCTCGAGCATAAAAAGTCCACCACGTGGCAAAAGGTCTCGCCTAGCACGTGAGCAATATATTTTTTGTTTTTAACTTTTCATTTTTTTTCATTTTTTTTTTGCAGGTAATTACAGCGGAGGGCGTCTTCGCAATATTTCTACTCATGCTTGGGGGCGAGTTTCATCATCAACGTTCAACGCAAAAGGATAAATAATTTTCTTAACCACAACAAGTTGGAGGTTAAGAGGGGGCGATGTTTGTACCGTGTATTTTATACACGGTGAGCCCGTAATCAAGCCCGTCTAGCCAGCCCATGACGGAAAATTCTAGAAGTTTCTCGAAGGCTTGTTTCCCAAGTTGCTTGCACATGAAGTTTACATCAAAATTAGGGTTACATAAACTCTATAAATACATGTATCCTAAACCCAAGAATAGAGGGAATATTAGGTTAGCTAACCCGGATAAAACACCCTTTTATCAAATACATCAATAAAATACCTCTCCGTTCTTCCGTGGATTCAGGCAACACATTCCGAACCACGTAAATTCTTGTCTTCTTATTTATTTTTGATCGTTTTTCTAACCCTAATCATCATCAAATCATCGTGTTTAGTGCCTAGAATTTATTTTGGGTACAAACATTGGCGCCGACTAAGGGGATTCGAGTAAAACGATCGTGTTTACCAGTGAGAGAAGCCTCAGAAAAATCATGAACGAGATTCCAACAAAAATCAGCAAGAAAAAATAAAAAAATAGGGTTCTTATGTAACTGTTGCGAAGGTTGAAGAAACGTTGCAAACAGTTACAGAAACCGTTGCGAAGGCAGTAGCAGAAGCTTTGCAGCACAGTAACAGATATAAATGTTGCAAAAATCATTACAAAAGCACTTATCCTGTACAACCCTATAAGTCCAGCTTCCTGTACAGCTTCAGATCCAGCGAATCATGTCCGTCAGATATAGAAGATCTTGACCGTAAGATCTGTCCTGCCAAGGATCCAGCTCCCGGTTCACTAATAGGTTCAGTGTCATACTGGTTCGGTTCAGAGTGAACCTGTTCAGTACGGTTCAAAACGAAGCAGACCGATACGACCCAACCAATTGACTGAACTCTCCACGTCAGCAGAAGTCCACGTCATCAGTGACATGTCAGCAGACTCTAATGACACGTCAGAGGAATAATCCACACCAGCAGTGCCACATCAACACACAATCCAGTCAGGAACGACACATCATCAAATTTTGCAACGTCAGCGTCTCAGGATGCTGGTTGTTTTGTCACGTCGGCTGCCACGTCAGCGCCGTTCGTACGCCACGTCAGAAAGTCATCCCAATCAGCAGTAACACGTCAGCAATTCTGCACAGTCATCACTGCCATGTATGCAACATCGCGGGTTTCGTTCAAAGCTTGTTTCGTCAATAACTTCTTCGTTTTAAGTCCGAATTAAGTGATTTTTGGCTCGTTAGAATCGTCTTTCAATTCCCTACAACATGGAAAC
>NW_020620936.1:854313-854490 GCF_003573695.1 Papaver somniferum | reverse complement strand
AAATACAGCCAGCCTTCCCGAGCAGCGAGCGCTACATCCTTGTTACGTCGCGATCAAAAAGCCTTGCCCCAGCCGCAAGCACATTACGTTTCACTTAAGACTAGACTAGCTCTCGAGCATCAAAAGTCCACCACGTGGCAAAAAGTCTCGCCTAGCACGTGAGCAATATATTTTTTT
>NW_020620936.1:843218-854303 GCF_003573695.1 Papaver somniferum | reverse complement strand
GCTGCCACGTCAGCGCCGTTCGTACGCCACGTCAGAAAGTCATCCCAATCAGCAGTAACACGTCAGCAATTCTGCACAGTCATCACTGCCATGTATGCAACATCGCGGGTTTCGTTCAAAGCTTGTTTCGTCAATAACTTCTTCGTTTTAAGTCCGAATTAAGTGATTTTTGGCTCGTTAGAATCGTCTTTCAATTCCCTACAACATGGAAACTAAAAAATACAGTGTTCTAGAAACTTGGATGTGCACTTGGAGCAGCAACATGTTCGGGTTCGAGGTTCGTGGACAACGACATGATCGGGTTCGAGGTTCGTGGATAGCGATATGATCGAGGGTTCGAGATGAGGATTGCTTAGACCCTTCAATATTTAGCCTTGCATCACATCGCAAGCACCTAAAGCCTCACCTTGCACGTGAGCACTTAAGTCTTGCTTTCGCAAGAATAAAATCTCGTCTTGCACGCGAGTATGAAATACTTGTACCTTGGCAAGCATAATGTCTCTTCTCAACCACGAGCCCAATGCCCGATGTTGGTCCAAAGACTCGTACTCAACACAATAAATACAGCCAGCCTTCCCGAGCAGCGAGCGCTACATCCTTGTTACGTCGCGATCAAAAAGCCTTGCCCCAGCCGCAAGCACATTACGTTTCACTTAAGACTAGACTAGCTCTCGAGCATCAAAAGTCCACCACGTGGCAAAAAGTCTCGCCTAGCACGTGAGCAATATATTTTTTTGTTTTTTACTTTTCATTTTTTTTTTTTTTTTGCAGGTAATTACACTGGAGGGCGTCTTCGCAATATCTCTACTCACGCTTGGGGGCGAGTTTCATCATCAACGTTCGACGCTAAAGGATAAACAATTTTCTTAACCACCAACAAGTTGGAGGTTAAGAGGGGGCGATGTTTGTACCGTGTATTTTATACACGGTGAGCCCGTAATCAAGCCCGTCTAGCCAGCACATGACGGAAAATTCTAGAATTTTCCCGAAGGCTTGTTTCCCAAGTTGCTTGCACATGAAGTTTACATCAAAATTAGGGTTACATAAACTCTATAAATACATGTATCCTAAACCCAAGAATAGAGGGAATATTAGGTTAGCTAACCCGGAGAAAACACCCTTTTATCAAATACATCAATAAAATACCTCTCCGTTCTTCCGTGGATGCAGGCAACACATTCCGAACCACGTAAATTCTTGTCTTCTTATTTATTTTTGATCGTTTTTCTAACCCTAATCATCATCAAATCATCGTGTTTAGTGCCTAGAATTTATTTTGGGTACAAACATTGGCGCCGACTAAGGGGATTCGAGTAAAACGATCGTGTTTACCAGTGAGAGAAGCCTCAGAAAAATCATGAACGAGATTCCAACAAAAATCAGCAAGAAAAAATAAAAAAATAGGGTTCTTACGTAACTGTTGCGAAGGTTGAAGAAACGTTGCAAACAGTTACAGAAACCGTTGCGAAGGCAGTAGCAGAAGCTTTGCAGCACAGTAACAGATATAAATGTTGCAGAAATCATTACAAAAGCACTTATCCTGTACAACCCTATAAGTCCAGCTTCCTGTACAGCTTCATATCCTGCGAATCATGTCCGTCAGATATAGAAGATCTTGACCGTAAGATCTGTCCTGCCAAGGATCCAGCTCCCGGTTCACTAATAGGTTCACTGTCAGACTGGTTCGGTTCAGAGTGAACCAGTTCAGTACGGCTCAAAACGAACCAGACCGATACGACCCAACCAATTGACTGAACTCTCCACGTCAGCAGAAGTCCACGTCATCAGTGACATGTCAGCAGACTCTAATGACACGTCAGAGGAATAATCCACACCAGTAGTGCCACATCAGCACACAATCTAGTCAGGAGCGACACATCATCAAATTTTGCCACGTCAGCGTCTCAGGATGCTGGCTGTTTTGTCGCGTCATCTGCCACGTCAGCGCCGTTCGTACGCCACGTCAGAAAGTCATCCCAATCAGCAGTAACACGTCAGCAATTCTGCACAGTTATCACTGCCATGTATGCAACAGCGCGGGTTTCGTTCAAAGCTTGTTTCGTCAATAACTTCTTCCTTTTAAGTCCGAATTAAGTGATTTTTGGCTCGTTAGAATCGTCTTTCAAATCCCTACAACATGGAAACAAGAAATCCAGTGTACTAGAAACTTGGATGTGCACTTAGAGCAGTAACATGATCGGGTTCGAGGTTCGTGGACAACGACGTGATCGGGTTCAAGGTTCGTGGATAGCGACATGATCGAGAGTTCGAGATGAGGATTGCTTAGACCCTTCAATATTTAGCCTTGCATCAAATCGCAAGCACCTAAAGCCTCACCTTGCACGTGAGCACTTAAGTATTGCTTTCGCAAGCATAAAATCTCGTCTTGCACGCGAGTATGAAAGACTTGTACCTTGGCAAGCATAAAGTCTCTTCTCAACCACGAGCCCAACGCCCGATGTTGGTCCAAAGACTCGTACTCAACACAATAAATACAGCCAGCCTTCCAGAGCAGCGAACGCTACATCATTGTTACGTCGCGAGCAAAAAGCCTTGCCCCAGCCGCAAGCACATTACATTTCACTTAAGATTAGACTAGCTCTCGAGCATAAAAAGTCCACCACGTGGCAAAAGGTCTCGCCTAGCACGTGAGCAATATATTTTTTGTTTTTAACTTTTCATTTTTTTTCATTTTTTTTTTGCAGGTAATTACAGCGGAGGGCGTCTTCGCAATATTTCTACTCATGCTTGGGGGCGAGTTTCATCATCAACGTTCAACGCAAAAGGATAAATAATTTTCTTAACCACAACAAGTTGGAGGTTAAGAGGGGGCGATGTTTGTACCGTGTATTTTATACACGGTGAGCCCGTAATCAAGCCCGTCTAGCCAGCCCATGACGGAAAATTCTAGAAGTTTCTCGAAGGCTTGTTTCCCAAGTTGCTTGCACATGAAGTTTACATCAAAATTAGGGTTACATAAACTCTATAAATACATGTATCCTAAACCCAAGAATAGAGGGAATATTAGGTTAGCTAACCCGGATAAAACACCCTTTTATCAAATACATCAATAAAATACCTCTCCGTTCTTCCGTGGATTCAGGCAACACATTCCGAACCACGTAAATTCTTGTCTTCTTATTTATTTTTGATCGTTTTTCTAACCCTAATCATCATCAAATCATCGTGTTTAGTGCCTAGAATTTATTTTGGGTACAAACATTGGCGCCGACTAAGGGGATTCGAGTAAAACGATCGTGTTTACCAGTGAGAGAAGCCTCAGAAAAATCATGAACGAGATTCCAACAAAAATCAGCAAGAAAAAATAAAAAAATAGGGTTCTTATGTAACTGTTGCGAAGGTTGAAGAAACGTTGCAAACAGTTACAGAAACCGTTGCGAAGGCAGTAGCAGAAGCTTTGCAGCACAGTAACAGATATAAATGTTGCAAAAATCATTACAAAAGCACTTATCCTGTACAACCCTATAAGTCCAGCTTCCTGTACAGCTTCAGATCCAGCGAATCATGTCCGTCAGATATAGAAGATCTTGACCGTAAGATCTGTCCTGCCAAGGATCCAGCTCCCGGTTCACTAATAGGTTCAGTGTCATACTGGTTCGGTTCAGAGTGAACCTGTTCAGTACGGTTCAAAACGAACCAGACCGATACGACCCAACCAATTGACTGAACTCTCCACGTCAGCAGAAGTCCACGTCATCAGTGACATGTCAGCAGACTCTAATGACACGTCAGAGGAATAATCCACACCAGCAGTGCCACATCAGCACACAATCCAGTCAGGAACGACACATCATCAAATTTTGCAACGTCAGCGTCTCAGGATGCTGGTTGTTTTGTCGCGTTAGCTGCCACGTCAGCGCCGTTCGTACGCCACGTCAGAAAGTCATCCCAATCAGCAGTAACACGTCAGCAATTCTGCACAGTCATCACTGCCATGTATGCAACAGCGCGGGTTTCGTTCAAAGCTTGTTTCGTCAATAACTTCTTCGTTTTAAGTCCGAATTAAGTGATTTTTGGCTCGTTAGAATCGTCTTTCAATTCCCTACAACATGGAAACAAGAAATCCAGTGTACTAGAAACTTGGATGTGCACTTAGAGCAGTAACATGATCGGGTTCGAGGTTCATGGACAACGACATGATCGGGTTCAAGGTTCGTGGATAGCGACATGATCGAGAGTTCGAGATGAGGATTGCTTAGACCCTTCAATATTTAGCCTTGCATCAAATCGCAAGCACCTAAAGCCTCACCTTGCACGTGAGCACTTAAGTCTTGCTTTCGCAAGCATAAAATCTCGTCTTGCACGCGAGTATGAAAAACTTGTACCTTGGAAAGCATAAAGTCTCTTCTCAACCACGAGCCCAACGCCCGATGTTGGTCCAAAGACACGTACTCAACACAAGAAATACAGCCAGCCTTCCCGAGCAGCGAGCGCTACAGCCTTGTTACGTCGCGAGCAAAAAGCCTTGCCCCAGCCGGAAGCACATTACGTTTCACTTAAGACTAGACTATCTCTCGAGCATCAAAAGTACACCACGTGGCAAAAACTCTCGCCTAGCACGTGAGCAATATATTTTTTTTTTTACTTCTCATTTTTTTTTGCAGGTAATTACAGCGAAGGGCGTCTTCGCAACATCTCTACTCACGCTTGGGGGCGAGTTTCATCATCAACGTTCGACGCAAAAGGATAAACAATTTTCTTAACCACCAACAAGTTGGAGGTTAAGAGGGGGCGATGTTTGTACCGTGTATTTTATACACGGTGAGCCCGTAATCAAGCCCGTCTAGCCAGCCCATGACGGAAGATTCTAGAAGTTTCCCGAAGGCTTGTTTCCCAAGTGGCTTGCACATGAAGTTTACATCAAAATTAGGGTTACATAAACTCTATAAATACATGTATCCTAAACCCCAGAATAGAGGGAATATTAGGTTAGCTAACCCGGAGAAAAACACCCTTGTATCAAATACATCAATAAAATACCTCTCCGTTCTTCGGTGGATGTAGGCAACACATTCCGAACCACGTAAATTCTTGTCTTCTTATTTATTTTTGATCGTTTTTCTAACCCTAATCATCATCAAATCATCGTGTTTAGTGCCTAGAATTTATTTTGGGTACAAACATTGGCGCCGACTAAGGGGATTCGAGTAAAACGATCGTGTTTACCAGTGAGAGAAGCCTCAGAAAAATCATGAACGAGATTCCAACAAAAATCAGCAAGAAAAAATAAAAAAATAGGGTTCTTACGTAACTGTTGCGAAGGTTGAAGAAACGTTGCAAACAGTTACAGAAACCGTTGCGAAGGCAGTAGCAGAAGCTTTGCAGCACAGTAACAGATATAAATGTTGCAGAAATCATTACAAAAGCACTTATCCTGTACAACCCTATAAGTCCAGCTTCCTGTACAGCTTCATATCCTGCGAATCATGTCCGTCAGATATAGAAGATCTTGACCGTAAGATCTGTCCTGCCAAGGATCCAGCTCCCGGTTCACTAATAGGTTCACTGTCAGACTGGTTCGGTTCAGAGTGAACCAGTTCAGTACGGCTCAAAACGAACCAGACCGATACGACCCAACCAATTGACTGAACTCTCCACGTCAGCAGAAGTCCACGTCATCAGTGACATGTCAGCAGACTCTAATGACACGTCAGAGGAATAATCCACACCAGTAGTGCCACATCAGCACACAATCTAGTCAGGAGCGACACATCATCAAATTTTGCCACGTCAGCGTCTCAGGATGCTGGCTGTTTTGTCGCGTCATCTGCCACGTCAGCGCCGTTCGTACGCCACGTCAGAAAGTCATCCCAATCAGCAGTAACACGTCAGCAATTCTGCACAGTCATCACTGCCATGTATGCAACAGCGCGGGTTTCGTTCAAAGCTTGTTTCGTCAATAACTTCTTCCTTTTAAGTCCGAATTAAGTGATTTTTGGCTCGTTAGAATCGTCTTTCAAATCCCTACAACATGGAAACAAGAAATCCAGTGTACTAGAAACTTGGATGTGCACTTAGAGCAGTAACATGATCGGGTTCGAGGTTCGTGGACAACGACGTGATCGGGTTCAAGGTTCGTGGATAGCGACATGATCGAGAGTTCGAGATGAGGATTGCTTAGACCCTTCAATATTTAGCCTTGCATCAAATCGCAAGCACCTAAAGCCTCACCTTGCACGTGAGCACTTAAGTATTGCTTTCGCAAGCATAAAATCTCGTCTTGCACGCGAGTATGAAAGACTTGTACCTTGGCAAGCATAAAGTCTCTTCTCAACCACGAGCCCAACGCCCGATGTTGGTCCAAAGACTCGTACTCAACACAATAAATACAGCCAGCCTTCCAGAGCAGCGAACGCTACATCCTTGTTACGTCGCGAGCAAAAAGCCTTGCCCCAGCCGCAAGCACATTACATTTCACTTAAGATTAGACTAGCTCTCGAGCATAAAAAGTCCACCACGTGGCAAAAGGTCTCGCCTAGCACGTGAGCAATATATTTTTTGTTTTTAACTTTTCATTTTTTTTTTTTTTTTTTTGCAGGTAATTACAGCGGAGGGCGTCTTCGCAATATTTCTACTCACGCTTGGGGGCGAGTTTCATCATCAACGTTCAACGCAAAAGGATAAACAATTTTCTTAACCACCAACAAGTTGGAGGTTAAGAGGGGGCGATGTTTGTACCGTGTATTTTATACACGGTGAGCCCGTAATCAAGCCCGTCTAGCCAGCCCATGACGGAAAATTCTAGAAGTTTCTCGAAGGCTTGTTTCCCAAGTTGCTTGCACATGAAGTTTACATCAAAATTAGGGTTACATAAACTCTATAAATACATGTATCCTAAACCCAAGAATAGAGGGAATATTAGGTTAGCTAACCCGGAGAAAAACACCCGTGTATCAAATACATCAATAAAATTCCTCTCCGTTCTTCCGTGGATGCAGGCAACACATTCCGAACCACGTAAATTCTTGTCTTCTTATTTATTTTTGATCGTTTTTCTAACCCTAATCATCATCAAATCATCGTGTTTAGTGCCTAGAATTTATTTTGGGTACAAACATTGGCGCCGACTAAGGGGATTCGAGTAAAACGATCGTGTTTACCAGTGAGAGAAGCCTCAGAAAAATCATGAACGAGATTCCAACAAAAATCAGCAAGAAAAAATAAAAAAATAGGGTTCTTACGTAACTGTTGCGAAGGTTGAAGAAACGTTGCAAACAGTTACAGAAACCGTTGCGAAGGCAGTAGCAGAAGCTTTGCAGCACAGTAACAGATATAAATGTTGCAGAAATCATTACAAAAGCACTTATCCTGTACAACCCTATAAGTCCAGCTTCCTGTACAGCTTCATATCCTGCGAATCATGTCCGTCAGATATAGAAGATCTTGACCGTAAGATCTGTCCTGCCAAGGATCCAGCTCCCGGTTCACTAATAGGTTCACTGTCAGACTGGTTCGGTTCAGAGTGAACCAGTTCAGTACGGCTCAAAACGAACCAGACCGATACGACCCAACCAATTGACTGAACTCTCCACGTCAGCAGAAGTCCACGTCATCAGTGACATGTCAGCAGACTCTAATGACACGTCAGAGGAATAATCCACACCAGTAGTGCCACATCAGCACACAATCTAGTCAGGAGCGACACATCATCAAATTTTGCCACGTCAGCGTCTCAGGATGCTGGCTGTTTTGTCGCGTCATCTGCCACGTCAGCGCCGTTCGTACGCCACGTCAGAAAGTCATCCCAATCAGCAGTAACACGTCAGCAATTCTGCACAGTTATCACTGCCATGTATGCAACAGCGCGGGTTTCGTTCAAAGCTTGTTTCGTCAATAACTTCTTCCTTTTAAGTCCGAATTAAGTGATTTTTGGCTCGTTAGAATCGTCTTTCAAATCCCTACAACATGGAAACAAGAAATCCAGTGTACTAGAAACTTGGATGTGCACTTAGAGCAGTAACATGATCGGGTTCGAGGTTCGTGGACAACGACGTGATCGGGTTCAAGGTTCGTGGATAGCGACATGATCGAGAGTTCGAGATGAGGATTGCTTAGACCCTTCAATATTTAGCCTTGCATCAAATCGCAAGCACCTAAAGCCTCACCTTGCACGTGAGCACTTAAGTATTGCTTTCGCAAGCATAAAATCTCGTCTTGCACGCGAGTATGAAAGACTTGTACCTTGGCAAGCATAAAGTCTCTTCTCAACCACGAGCCCAACGCCCGATGTTGGTCCAAAGACTCGTACTCAACACAATAAATACAGCCAGCCTTCCAGAGCAGCGAACGCTACATCATTGTTACGTCGCGAGCAAAAAGCCTTGCCCCAGCCGCAAGCACATTACATTTCACTTAAGATTAGACTAGCTCTCGAGCATAAAAAGTCCACCACGTGGCAAAAGGTCTCGCCTAGCACGTGAGCAATATATTTTTTGTTTTTAACTTTTCATTTTTTTTCATTTTTTTTTTGCAGGTAATTACAGCGGAGGGCGTCTTCGCAATATTTCTACTCATGCTTGGGGGCGAGTTTCATCATCAACGTTCAACGCAAAAGGATAAATAATTTTCTTAACCACAACAAGTTGGAGGTTAAGAGGGGGCGATGTTTGTACCGTGTATTTTATACACGGTGAGCCCGTAATCAAGCCCGTCTAGCCAGCCCATGACGGAAAATTCTAGAAGTTTCTCGAAGGCTTGTTTCCCAAGTTGCTTGCACATGAAGTTTACATCAAAATTAGGGTTACATAAACTCTATAAATACATGTATCCTAAACCCAAGAATAGAGGGAATATTAGGTTAGCTAACCCGGATAAAACACCCTTTTATCAAATACATCAATAAAATACCTCTCCGTTCTTCCGTGGATTCAGGCAACACATTCCGAACCACGTAAATTCTTGTCTTCTTATTTATTTTTGATCGTTTTTCTAACCCTAATCATCATCAAATCATCGTGTTTAGTGCCTAGAATTTATTTAAGGTACAAACATTGGCGCCGACTAAGGGGATTCGAGTAAAACGATCGTGTTTACCAGTGAGAGAAGCCTCAGAAAAATCATGAACGAGATTCCAACAAAAATCAGCAAGAAAAAATAAAAAAATAGGGTTCTTACGTAACTGTTGCGAAGGTTGAAGAAACGTTGCAAACAGTTACAGAAACCGTTGCGAAGGCAGTAGCAGAAGCTTTGCAGCACAGTAACAGATATAAATGTTGCAAAAATCATTACAAAAGCACTTATCCTGTACAACCCTATAAGTCCAGCTTCCTGTACAGCTTCAGATCCAGCGAATCATGTCCGTCAGATATAGAAGATCTTGACCGTAAGATCTGTCCTGCCAAGGATCCAGCTCCCGGTTCACTAATAGGTTCAGTGTCATACTGGTTCGGTTCAGAGTGAACCTGTTCAGTACGGTTCAAAACGAACCAGACCGATACGACCCAACCAATTGACTGAACTCTCCACGTCAGCAGAAGTCCACGTCATCAGTGACATGTCAGCAGACTCTAATGACACGTCAGAGGAATAATCCACACCAGCAGTGCCACATCAACACACAATCCAGTCAGGAACGACACATCATCAAATTTTGCAACGTCAGCGTCTCAGGATGCTGGTTGTTTTGTCGCGTCGGATGCCACGTCAGCGCCGTTCGTACGCCACGTCAGAAAGTCATCCCAATCAGCAGTAACACGTCAGCAATTCTGCACAGTCATCACTGCCATGTATGCAACAGCGCGGGTTTCGTTCAAAGCTTGTTTCGTCAATAACTTCTTCGTTTTAAGTCCGAATTAAGTGATTTTTGGCTCGTTAGAATCGTCTTTCAATTCCCTACAACATGGAAACAAGAAATCCAGTGTACTAGAAACTTGGATGTGCACTTAGAGCAGTAACATGATCGGGTTCGAGGTTCGTGGACAACGACATGATCGGGTTCAAGGTTCGTGGATAGCGACATGATCGATAGTTCGAGATGAGGATTGCTTAGACCCTTCAATATTTAGCCTTGCATCAAATCGCAAGCACTTAAAGCCTCACCTTGCACGTGAGCACTTAAGTCTTGCTTTCGCAAGCATAAAATCTCGTCTTGCACGCGAGTATGAAAGACTTGTACCTTGGCAAGCATAAAGTCTCTTCTCAACCACGAGCCCAACGCCCGATGTTGGTCCAAAGACTCGTACTCAACACAATAAATACAGCCAGCCTTCCCGAGCAGCGAACGCTACATCCTTGTTACGTCGCGAGCAAAAAGCCTTGCCCCAGCCGCAAGCACATTACGTTTCACTTAAGACTAGACTAGATCTCGAGCATCAAAAGTCCACCACGTGGCAAAAAGTCTCGCCTAGCACGTGAGCAATATATTTTTTGTTTTTTACTTTTCATTTTTTTTTTGCAGGTAATTACAGCGGAGGGCGTCTTCGCAATATCTCTACTCACGCTTGGGGGCGAGTTTTATCATCAACGTTCGACGCAAAAGGATAAACAATTTTCTTAACCACCAACAAGTTGGAGGTTAAGAGGGGGCGATGTTTGTACCGTGTATTTTATACACGGTGAGCCCGTTATCAAGCCCGTCTAGCCAGCCCATGACGGAAAATTCTAGAAGTTTCCCGAAGGCTTGTTTCCCAAGTTGCTTGCACATGAAGTTTACATCAAAATTAGGGTTACATAAACTCTATAAATACATGTATCCTAAACCCAAGAATAGAGGGAATATTAGGTTAGCTAACCCGGAGAAAACACCCTTTTATCAAATACATCAATAAAATACCTCTCCGTTCTTCCGTGGATACAGGCAACACATTCCGAACCACGTAAATTCTTGTCTTCTTATTTATTTTTGATCGTTTTTCTAACCCTAATCATCATCAAATCATCGTGTTTAGTGCCTAGAATTTATATTGGTTACAAACATTGGCGCCGACTAAGAGGATTCGAGTAAAACGATCGTGTTTACCAGTGAGAGAAGCCTCAGAAAAATCATGAACGAGATTCCAACAAAAATCAGCAAGAAAAAATAAAAAAATAGGGTTCTTACGTAACTGTTGCGAAGGTTGAAGAAAC
>NW_020620936.1:843059-843208 GCF_003573695.1 Papaver somniferum | reverse complement strand
ATGATCGAGAGTTCGAGATGAGGATTGCTTAGACCCTTCAATATTTAGCCTTGCATCAAATCGCAAGCACCTAAAGCCTCACCTTGCACGTGAGCACTTAAGTATTGCTTTCGCAAGCATAAAATCTCGTCTTGCACGCGAGTATGAAA
>NW_020620936.1:839814-843049 GCF_003573695.1 Papaver somniferum | reverse complement strand
TACAAACATTGGCGCCGACTAAGAGGATTCGAGTAAAACGATCGTGTTTACCAGTGAGAGAAGCCTCAGAAAAATCATGAACGAGATTCCAACAAAAATCAGCAAGAAAAAATAAAAAAATAGGGTTCTTACGTAACTGTTGCGAAGGTTGAAGAAACATTGCAAACAGTTACAGAAACCGTTGCGAAGGCAGTAGCAGAAGCTTTGCATCACAGTAACAGATATAAATGTTGCAGAAATCATTACAAAAGCACTTATCCTGTACAACCCTATATGTCCAGCTTCCTGTACAGCTTCAGATCCAGCGAATCATGTCCGTCAGATATAGAAGATCTTGACCGTAAGATCTTTCCTGCCAAGGATCCAGCTCCCGGTTCACTAATAGGTTCAGTGTCAGACTGGTTCGGTTCAGAGTGAACCAGTTCAGTACGGTTCAAAACGAACCAGATCGATACGACCCAACCAATTGACTGAACTCTCCACGTCAGCAGAAGTCCACGTCATCAGTGACATGTCAGCAGACTCTAATGACACGTCAGAGGAATAATCCACACCAGCAGTGGCACATCAGCACACAATCCAGTCAGGAACGACACATCATCAAATTTTTCAACGTCAGCGTCTCAGGATGCTGGCTGTTTTGTCGCGTCAGCTGCCACGTCAGCGCCGTTCGTACGCCACATCAGAAAGTCATCCCAATCAGCAGTAACACGTCAGCAATTCTGCACAGTCATCACTGCCATGTATGCAACAACGCGGGTTTCGTTCAAAGCTTGTTTCGTCAATAACTTCTTCGTTTTAAGTCCGAATTAAGTGATTTTTGGCTCGTTAGAATCGTCTTTCAATTCCCTACAACATGGAAACAAGAAATCCAGTGTACTAGAAACTTGGATGTGCACTTAGAGCAGTAACATGATCGGGTTCGAGGTTCGTGGATAACGACATGATCGGGTTCGAGGTTCGTGGATAACGACATGATCTGGTTCAAGGTTCGTGGATAGCGACATGATCGAGAGTTCGAGATGAGGATTGCTTAGACCCTTCAATATTTAGCCTTGCATCAAATCGCAAGCACCTAAAGCCTCACCTTGCACGTGAGCACTTAAGTCTTGCTTTCGCAATTATAAAATCTCGTCTTGCACGCGAGTATGAAAGACTTGTACCTTGGCAAGCATAAAGTCTCTTCTCAACCACGAGCCCAACGCCCGATGTTGGTCCAAAGACTCGTACTCAACACAATAAATACAGCCAGCCTTCCCGAGCAGCGAACGCTACATCCTTGTTACGTCGCGAGCAAAAAGCCTTGCCCCATCCGCAAGCACATTACGTTTCACTTAAGACTAGACTAGCTCTCGAGCATAAAAAGTCCACCACGTGGCAAAAAGTCTCGCCTAACACGTGAGCAATATATTTTTTGTTTTTTACTTTTCATTTTTTTTTTGCAGGTAATTACAGCGGAGGGCGTCTTCGCAATATATCTACTCACGCTTGGGGGAGAGTTTCATCATCAACGTTCGACGCAAAAGGATAAACAATTTTCTTAACCACCAACAAGTTGGAGGTTAAGAGGGGGCGATGTTTGTACCGTGTATTTTATACACGGTGAGCCCGTAATCAAGCCCGTCTAGCCAGCCCATGACGAAAAATTCTAGAAGTTTCCCGAAGGCTTGTTTCCCAAGTTGCTTGCACATGAAGTTTACATCAAAATTAGGGTTACATAAACTCTATAAATACATGTATCCTAAACCCAAGAATAGAGGGAATATTAGGTTAGCTAACCCGGAGAAAACACCCTTTTATCAAATACATCAATAAAATACCTCTCCGTTCTTCCGTGGATGCAGGCAACACATTCCGAACCACGTAAATTCTTGTCTTCTTATTTATTTTTGATCGTTTTTCTAACCCTAATCATCATCAAATCATCGTGTTTAGTGCCTAGAATTTATTTTGGGTACAAACATTGGCGCCGACTAAGGGGATTCGAGTAAAACGATCGTGTTTACCAGTGAGAGAAGCCTCGGAAAAATCATGAACGAGATTCCAACAAAAATCAGCAAGAAAAAATAAAAAAATAGGGTTCTTACGTAACTGTTGCGAAGGTTGAAGAAACGTTGCAAACAGTTACAGAAACCGTTGCGAAGGCAGTAGCATAAGCTTTGCAGCACAGTAACAGATATAAATGTTGCAGAAATCATTACAAAAGCACTTATCCTGTACAACCCTATAAGTCCAGCTTCCTGTACAGCTTCAGTACCAGCGAATCATGTCTGTCAGATATAGAAGATCTTGACCGTAAGATCTGTCTTGCCAAGGATCCAGCTCCCGGTTCACAAATAGGTTCAGTGTCAGACTGGTTCGGTTCATAGCGAACCAGTTCAGTACGGTTCAAAACGAACCAGACCTATACGACCCAACCAATTGACTGAACTCTACACATCAGCAGAATTCCACGTCATCAGTGACATGTCAGCAGACTCTAATGACACGTCAGAGGAATAATCCACACCAGCAGTGCCACATCAGCACACAATCCAGTCAGGAACGACACATCATCAAATTTTGCCACGTCAGCGTCTCAGGATGCTGGCTGTTTTGTCGCGTCATCTGCCACGTCAGCGCCGTTCGTACGCCACGTCAGAAAGTCATCCCAATCAGCAGTAACACGTCAGCAATTCTGCACAGTCATCACTGCCATGTATGCAACAGCGCGGGTTTCGTTCAAAGCTTGTTTCGTCAATAACTTCTTCCTTTTAAGTCCGAATTAAGTGATTTTTGGCTCGTTAGAATCGTCTTTCAAATCCCTACAACATGGAAACAAGAAATCCAGTGTACTAGAAACTTGGATGTGCACTTAGAGCAGTAACATGATCGGGTTCGAGGTTCGTGGACAACGACGTGATCGGGTTCAAGGTTCGTGGATAGCGACATGATCGAGAGTTCGAGATGAGGATTGCTTAGACCCTTCAATATTTAGCCTTGCATCAAATCGCAAGCACCTAAAGCCTCACCTTGCACGTGAGCACTTAAGTATTGC
Source organism: Papaver somniferum (assembly GCF_003573695.1). Lineage (NCBI taxonomy): Eukaryota > Viridiplantae > Streptophyta > Magnoliopsida > Ranunculales > Papaveraceae > Papaver > Papaver somniferum. Next base: position 840,012 of record NW_020620936.1, on the reverse strand, counting down.
TTTCGCAAGCATAAAATCTCGTCTTGCACGCGAGTATGAAAGACTTGTACCTTGGCAAGCATAAAGTCTCTTCTCAACCACGAGCCCAACGCCCGATGTTGGTCCAAAGACTCGTACTCAACACAATAAATACAGCCAGCCTTCCCGAGCAGCGAACGCTACATCCTTGTTACGTCGCGAGCAAAAAGCCTTGCCCCA